>NC_135747.1:1307500-1395000 GCF_041903045.1 Epinephelus lanceolatus
GGTCAGTCAGTCCGGAAAATTGCAAAAACTTTAAATGTGTCCCCAAGTGGAGTCGCAAAAACCATCAAGCGCTACAACGAAACTGGCACACATGAGGACCGACCCAGGAAAGGAAGACCAAGAGTCACCTCTGCTTCTGAGGATAAGTTCATCCGAGTCACCAGCCTCAGAAATGGCAAGTTAACAGCAGCTCAGATCAGAGACCAGATGAATGCCACACAGAGTTCTAGCAGCAGACCCATCTCTAGAACAACTGTTAAGAGGAGACTGCGCCAATCAGGCCTTCATGGTCAAATAGCTGCTAGGAAACCACTGCTAAGGAGAGGCAACAAGCAGAAGAGATTTGTTTGGGCCAAGAAACACAAGGAATGGACATTAGACCAGTGGAAATCTGTGCTTTGGTCTGATGAGTCCAAATTTGAGATCTTTGGTTCCAACCGCCGTGTCTTTGTGAGACGCAGAAAAGGTGAACGGATGGTTTCCACATGCCTGGTTCCCACTGTGAAGCATGGAGGAGGAGGTGTGATGGTGTGGGGGTGTTTTGCTGGTGACACTGTTGGGGATTTATTAAAAATTGAAGGCACACTGAACCAGCATGGCTACCACAGCATCCTGCAGCGACATGCCATCCCATCCGGTTTGCGTTTAGTTGGACGATCATTTATTTTTCAACAGGACAATGACCCCAAACACACCTCCAGGCTGTGTAAGGGCTATTTGACCAAGAAGGAGAGTGATGGAGTGCTGCGGCAGATGACCTGGCCTCCACAGTCACCGGACCTGAACCCAATCGAGATGGTTTGGGGTGAGCTGGACCGCAGAGTGAAGGCAAAGGGGCCAACAAGTGCTAAACACCTCTGGGAACTCCTTCAAGACTGTTGGAAAACCATTTCAGGTGACTACCTCTTGAAGCTCATGGAGAGAATGCCAAGAGTGTGCAAAGCAGTAATCAGAGCAAAGGGTGGCTATTTTGAAGAAACTAGAATATAAAACATGTTTTCAGTTATTTCACCTTTTTTTGTTAAGTACATAACTCCACATGTGTTCATTCATAGTTTTGATGCCTTCAGTGAGAATCTACAATGTAAATAGTCATGAAAATAAAGAAAACGCATTGAATGAGAAGGTGTGTCCAAACTTTTGGCCTGTACTGTATATACAGTTAAGGTCAAAATTATTAGCCCCCCTTATGAAATCAAATAAAACCCTTATCCTTCCAATGACATGGGCCATAACCTTAAGTGTTTATAGTTTGTGTGTGTCCGCAAGAACAAAGACAACATCTGCATAAGGTCAAATGAACATTTTTATTGGTTTACTGAACTGAAACAAGAAAAAAGCAAAAAATGCAATGGTCAAAATTATTAGCCCTCTGAAAACTAATAGTCAATAGTGTAGCCTTTCTGATCCAAAACTGACAACAACCTCTTCTGGTAGTTTCTAACTAAGTTGGCACATGTCTCCTGAGGGATTTTAGCCCATTCTTCCTTGGCAAATTTTTCAAGATCATGCAAATTGCTTGGTCTCCAAGCATGGACCCGAACCTTGAGCTCCCTCCACAGATTCTCGATAGGATTGAGATCAGGGCTCTGAGAGGGCCACTCCAGAACCTTGATTTTGGTGTCTTTCAAAAAGTTTTTGACTAACTTTGATGTATGCTTCGGGTCATTGTCTTGTTGGAAGACCCAGCGATGACCTAACCCTAGACTGGCTGCAGATGTCTTGATGTTAGCCTTCAAAATACCCACATAATCCTCTTTTTTCATGGTCCCATGCACACGAACAAGGTTTCCTGTCCCTGAAGTAGCAAAACAGCCCCACAGCATTATGTTGCCACCACCGTGCTTCACTGTGGGGACAGTATTTTTAGGGTTGAAGGCCTCGCCCTTCCTTCGCCAAACAAAAGCAGCATCCATATGCCCAAACAGCTCAAGTTTGGTTTCATCAGACCAAAGGACAGACTTCCAAAACTCACCCTTATGTTTCAGATTGTCTCTGGCAAAATTCAGTCGGGTTTAATGTGCCGCTGTGAGAGCAATGGGGTTTTTCTTGCACGATGACCATGAAGTCCACCACGATGAAGAACCCTTACAACAGTCTTGCGTGAAACATCAAGTCCAGAGGAAGCCAGTTCAGCAACAATCATCTTTGCAGAGGTCTGGGGATTCTTGTTGACATCTCTGATTATTTTTCGCTGCAAAGTTTTGGAAATCTTGCGTTTTCTACCACGGCCAGGTTTATTTTTAACAGACTCTGTTTCTTTGTGCTTTGCAATGATGCAACGCACAGCTGTTCTAGAAACCATGAAACGCTTGGAAATGGCAGTATATCCTTCCCCCTGAAGATGAAGATCCACTATCTTCTGTCTGAGGTCCAGACTGATTTCTTTGCTTTTTGGCATGATGATATTGCTTCTTACGAAGATTATAGAGCAACCCTGGAGTACCCCTTTCATTCAAGTGGTCAAGTGATACTAACTCTGCTTCTTGAAGTCACTTAAATAAGGTTCAGTGCTAATTGATTGCTCAGGTGTGTTTTCAAACCCAATTGACTGCTCGGGTGTGGTTTCAAACCCAGTTAATTTGTTTTGAAAGCACAAAATCACATGGGGGCTAATAATTTTGACCATTGCATTTTTTGCTTTTTTCTTGTTTCAGTTCAGCAAACCAATAAAAATGTTCATTTGACCTTATGCAGATGTTGTCTTTGTTCTTACAGACACACACAAACTATAAACACTTAAAGTTATGGCCCATGCCATTGGAAGGATAAGGGTTTTATTTGATTTCATAAGGGGGGCTAATAATTTTGACCTTAACTGTGTATATATATATATATATATATATATATATATATATATATATATATATATATATATATATATATCAACAATCAATGTCTCCTGAACACAAACTTCTTTGCTATTGGTTGAGGCTGAAATACGCCAGTTAAAGATCACTAACGTTAAACTCAGTTAAACTCACTAACATTAATCTGCAACCAAAATTTGAGAAAAAAGTTTGTCTTAAATGTGCATAACAAAAGTCTTACAGCATTGACTTAAACCTGTGTAAAGTTGAAGAAAAAAATCAAGAGTGTAGTTCACTACTGAAATAGTTGAAATATTTAGGTGAATTATGGGCCAGAGCAGTGTGTAACAGTAGAAAAAATCATCCTATACCAAAATGCTTGAAGGAATAAAAAACAAACAACAGAAAAGCAACAACCATAAATCTGAGAATTACTACCCCTGACAAGCAGAGGTATCTCACCAAATTGTCAAGTTCAGGGTCCTCGCTGAAAAAAGGTTTGCCCTCCTTCTCCTGATTGCGGACAAAGTTCTCAATGTCCACATCAAAGCTCGCCGAGGTGATGCAATCAGAGCTCAGTGTGGACTGTTCACACTTCTCAAACAGCAGGGCCAAGAGAGGGAACAGGGGATGCCTATGAGAAGTGTGGACAGAAAAAGTTGCTAAACTGTACACTAATTTCAAAGATCATATTATTCTTTCTGCCCAGTAATAGAACGTGGTTTGCAAAAAGGAAAAAAAATAAAAATAAAGAAGCATTAAGGGTTCTGACATATACCCAAGCATGTAAAAGTGAAGTGAAGGTAACCTGCTATATACCTGATCATAGTTTTTTTTATCTAATGTATATCTATTATGATCAAAGACAACAGCAATATGACTCTCCAGTCTTAAATGCAATGCCCTGATAGATTACTATTACTCAATAATACTCACATTTTGTGAGACTATGTGACTTGTTTGTAGGCCTTGTTTAGACTGTTAATGGGTAGTGTAAAAAAAAACCCAACAACAACAAAAAAAGCACCAGAAAACAAAAATACACAGCGTTTCACATTTTAAAAACCAGAGATCAATATTAAAGTCACATGAACAAATGGGAGGACTTCGCTTCCTAGTGATAGGATAGTTTCTAGCCAATCTGAAAGAAAGGAAGTCCAGAAAGGACAGAGGAGGACAAATATTTCAGAATTGAAGGGTGTTGTTGTCCTCTCTCATTATCAAACACATGCAGAATTAGCTCTACCGATATATGGAGGCCTTGTCCGCGTCCATGGGTGTCTGTGGCTCTGTGGGTGCTGGGCTAGATGCCTCTGCCAGTGTCCCCTCAATAAACTTGTGCTCAGACTCGATGTCTACCTTTACCACACCTTGCATCTGCAGAAAAAATGAGAAAAACAGATAAGTGATAAAAAAGAAAGCAACACAGTGACAAAAACACAGAGACATAAGCTGACAGAAGAGGTGAGGTGAAAGGCAGAGAATGAGAGACAAAGACATCATAAGAAGATCAAGAGCAGCCGGAGGGCAAAGCTTAACACAGAGCCTTGCTTCAATATAAACCCTTTGGAAAGTCATGAGTACATGGTATGAAAACCACTTTCATAACTATGCATTTTCATACAAGACTGAATTTATTCTTTTAAATGAGTATGGCAAGACTTCTTAACTGTGATAAAACACAAGGCAGAAAAAACTACTGATTGTGTCATAAGTTGTTAGTCTGTTCAGGCCACTGCCAATCGCCAGCACTCCTTGATTACACTCACCTGATTGAGACAGTTTATTCTTGCTGCACTCTAATACTTTTGACCTGAAAATAGCATTTACGCATCTACTGTAGACAGATGCAATAACATACGTGTCTGTATTCTTTCAAGCCCTCAGGTCCCTTGGCATTGCTTCAGAAGCACACTTTCGCTAGACTACATCCTCACAGTGTTAGGTTCCAAATGCAAAGAATCAACACTACTTATCTGGTGATCTTATTGCAACTGAGAATATAATTCACAACCTGCATGTACACACACGTCACTTAATGTAAATAAAATTACACATTAAAATGTTACTGTAGCCTAAACAACGCTCCAGTTCATTGACTGGAAGCCAAGTCTAACACATTTTCACACCGTGCCTGCCCACCCTTCCAGTAGTATATATCCCATCCCCAACCATGTGACTGGGACCAACAATGAATGAGATTGAGTGCAAAGTAGCTAAAAATAATCACTTGCTTGGGGTGGAAAATGTCTCATTAGTCATAGATCATTCTCAGCTCTCGACACCCCCAAATTGATGTTTTGTAAGCAATTTACATAGCTCAGACACAGAAATACTGGCCAGAAAAAGAGCTTTATACTGCATCAGTGTCTCTCCTACAGTGATTTATTTGTGGTGGCCTGCCACAGACAGACAGACACACTGCCAACAGATTACCAAAACTGATGTAATAGCATTAACATCGCCTATGTTCTAGTGTTACATGCGTAAATTGTTTCCCTTTGTTTGACAATCCAGGCTGACATTTCACCCTAAAAATAACTGGAGGATCCATGGACAAAGAACGCAGAATACTGACAGTTGTAGCCTGACACATGTCGATGTTGTTATTATAAAGGCTATACGTGTTCACTGTTGTGACTAACTTTGGCAAACAAGCAAAAACGTGCAGTTCAGCCAGTTGGAGCAAGTTGTGTTGGCCTTGAGGTCCAAAGCAAATTTCCTCTCACCCACCTGCTGCTCTCCCTTTGGATACTTGTCTATGGAAACCGACTGGGCTGCCATCACGTTCACTGCAGATGCTGCAAACACTGGGGCATTATAAATAGCACGGACAGGCGGCCAACCTACACAATACACATAGTCTCAGTTAGACTACCTGGAAGAGATGCCTGAAGTGTAGGCACACAAGTTTTGTATCATGTAATCGTCATGATATCAGAATTAAAGATTGTCATTAGCTTTGTAAACTGGGCCCATTTGATTAAGGGAGAATGAACAATCGTATTTACAAATAACTGATGTTGGTTAAGCCTTATACACCAACACTTATGATCAAATGTTTCCTCAGATATAACACAAAATGACAAGTTAAGCGTTTGAAGGACAAAAGCAGAAGTAATGATCCATAAAAATATGATGTAAAAGTCGAATTTGGAATGTTTGGTGCTGATACAATGTTACACACACGTCTGGGCAAAACAAGGGGATGAAGAGTCACCGTCAGGAAAAGTAAGAGTACGCAAACGTTGTATGGAGGGTCTGCATTTACCAATTTATTTCGACATATCTCGTAGACATTCGTGAAAGTTTATGTTTAAAACACTCTCAGAAAACAAAAGGCGATTTATACACCGACGCCAAGCTGCGTTGTTAAAATAATAGTGAGCTTATCATTACCCTGCAACTGCTTTAACACACCCACCACGATTAACTTAGCTTTTAGCCTTGTGTTAGCTGCCCACCGTTTGTGGTGGCAATGGGGGAGAGAAAACTTTAAGAAAGCCTTTGGGCAAACATTAGCCAGATATCCTCTAACGTTAACTACAATAACGTTATAGTGTGTTTTGCAGACAAAGCAGCTCGGCGCCGATTAAGCCTTGTTTTTCCACAATGTTTAGCTAGCCTGTAACGTTGACGCCACATTGGCGTTAGCTCGCGGACTCTAAGGTTAACCCAAAAGAGCAAACGTCCGGTCGAGTTACAGCTAACGTTAGTAAGGTAGCTAACTGTTAACTTGAAAGTGTTTCTCATGCTGATACGGTGAGGCCAAATGTGATGCGCCATATTTAGCAAGGGCTATTGCTGCCAAAAAAACAAGCTAACTTAGCTAGCCAGGTACAAGAAAATACCCCGCTGCGGATTGATACAAAGCGAGTCGTTTGCCCTTATTACAAAACAGCTTCGAGAGCTTTGGCATTTTTGAATTAACATTTTAAATGAATATGCATTTCTTGTCAGCTGTATACATTAATTCGGCTGCAATGATATCAAGAAGCATTGGCTGCACACCAGGCTAGCCCAGTTGATCCTCAAATCCTTCCTACATCAATCAATCAAACGGGGACAGCTGCCCTCTCCCTCCCCTCCCTTCAGCGCTAACGTTACAACTGTCGGGCCTCGTTTCTAGCTCTCGCCCTTTGCTTTTCCACAATCCTCCTCTGCCCCCAAAACGCCGACATATTTTTTACCCCCCCTCCCCTGTATACAGATTTTTTTAGTCTTCCCAGAGCTCTGCCGTTTCTCCTTCCCTTCCAAAAACACTCTCCGCTGCCCTGACTAGGTCCGCGCTCCTCGCCCCGGGGCATTTTTGCGTGCGGCCCAGATTGTTTGATTGATAGGGAACGGAAAAAGAGGGATTTTGAGTGACAGCTTACCTGAGTGCCAATCTTCGTCACACTGACAAGCGGCTGCAGCAATCGGGACCCGCAGTTGTCGCGTTGCGTCATCGCGTAAGGGCACGCAGGGGCGCTCGACTTATGAATATTTATGAGATGGGCGGAGATATGACGTCTGGCTGCCTGTCCCTCTGTGCCCTCCTGATTTTTTTGTTTTCTATTCAGTGCCCCCATTTACACAACACATTTTCTACGTATATCTCCAGCTTTGCACTCCTTTATTGTCTCATATTCTCTCATCATATACACAGTAATACACAAACATAACGACAGATGCCTACATGCATATAGCTAGGATAATCAGGACATTATGTGCAGGCTAAGGGAGTGGAAATTGTGATAATTAAAATTAAAAACACAGATAAACCACATGCACACTCAGCTCTATTCCAATGACCCCCTGAGGCAGAAAAGCAGCATAAAAAAGTGTTTGATCTTTGCCTACCCCTTTATATGCCTATTCCTTTATATAAGACAAAACAGAACCACACCAGGAAAAAACAGACTTCATTTCTCATTTGTGTACTTTAATAATATAACTGTTTAACACCAGAATTTCATGCAGAGCTGACAGGTTAAGGGGATGATCATCATAAGGAGGGAGGACACCATCACCATCATCTTGACGCAACATAAAGGTTTGCAACCAGGCCAGCTCCTTTAGTGTCTGAGGGAGGAGGGCTGCGGGAGACGAAACTTGGCCATCTCTACATCCAGGTCTGCAAATGTGTAGGGGGTGTAGCTGTGGTGCTGGTAGTTTTTATAAGTGCTGTTGTCAAAAGGCTCATCAGGCTCAGGAGGTGCTGCTACTGCAGCCTCTGCAGAAGGAGGGCAAGAAAACAAAAAGGCATGTAAGAAAGCCAAGTCTGGTAGAAAGGTAAGTATACAAATATTCCTGCTGTTAATGCATTAAAACATAAATAGCACAAGGTTAGCCAAATGTAATACTGGGTCTAATTCTGTACTTTTGTCACTGTCACTCATTTTTCAGTAACGAAAGCTGTAATTAAAACTTGATCTAGACATTTCTGATAAGCTGTAAAACTAGAACAAAAACGTGGCTTTGTAAATATTTGAAAAGATTTTTGAAGGAACAGGACATTTACATATTCTCACATGCTGACAAAGGTGGTTTATGGTGCGGCATTTCCTATGGTGGTAGGCCACATTACCCCCTACAGTGTGGAGACACACTGGTGTGAAAAGCCTCAAGGATCATGTTTGTGAAGGAAAAAAATAAACATCAGTGTGCTTAGCAGAGCTAGAGAAATAGTGATATTGGCAGAGACACGCATGAAATGGATTTTATAAAGGGCAACAAGTCAAAATCATAGTGTGTTGGCTTTGATTGTTTTGATTAAACAGTCGTGCATAATGTTCTTTCATTTACTTTTATAACTTAATCTGTCTTAAAAAACCCTTAGCATGCTGCCACAGTACGGTTATAACATGTTGACATCCACACTCACAAAGAAATACATTTAAGACACATTTACATTTTCATTAATTGACACCAGGCTTATCCAAATGGCTTTTGGGTGAAAAACAGGCTTGCAAAGTTTAAAGAAAGACAGTAATGAACAACTGGTGAAATTAATGACCAAGGTGAGGGTGTTGTTCCAGGAAGCATAATTACACAGTTGGTCAGAGAAATGTTGGGCCAAAAAGTGTAACAAAGAGCTGTAGCTCCATGCACGTTCCACTGGTAATCATTGGTTGGTAGCTGCTAATCAGCTGGACAGTACTCATTTCATGACAATGATCTAATGATGTTTCATACATCTTGGTAACTGTGTAATCCTGCTTCCAGAAATACTTTCGCTGACTCCAACCACTCCCAGCTTCTACTCGTCCAGCTGCTGTCAGGGACACGTCTTCACTGTAAGACAATACCACCATGTGCACTCTAACATTACAATTAGCAATACCATTACCTGGCACAAAGCATCCAAACAATGGCACCTGTAACTTTAACATTAACTTAGAAAACCTGTAAACCATATTTCATACAAACAGAGACATTATAAATGACAAGAACTGAGCCAAAGTGAGCAATATATCAAAAAGAGTTCAATATGTGAGGAATATTTTGGGAGTGAAGATGGATTTGACTTTGTGGAGGATTTTTAAAGTAAAGATAGGTGGTGGATTCCTGAGACGCCAAGAGAGGGTAAGAAAACAGAAACATGAGCAGATTATTGTCTATGTATGCAACAAGCAACATCACCTTGATTGTACATTGACAGCCACAGCAGAGTTGAGTGGGTGGGTCAAAGACAGACAAGTCTAAACATCAATAAGCAGAATGCAAGCAAAAGAAATCTTCAACAAATAGCAAAATGCAGAAATGCCAAGAAAAAGAGATGTAATGAAAAGCAAAGTAATCCACCTCATGCAAAGCAACCACAGTGAAAACTCAGATGATGGGAGGTTAGATGTCACAGTGATGGAACAGAGGCAAAACAAGAGGTTATTTAGAAGAATCCAGAGATGATATTATAAAAGCTGTGAAAGCAACAGCAACCATTGTATGTGAGGGAGCTGAAACCTGGTAAAACATGCTAACAGTAAACAAAATGTGTTATGAAGGATAGAAAAGTATGGTCATCTGTAGGGGTTCAAAAATCCACAAACAGGAAAAGGAGAGGCAGAGATTTGGGGAATAGGGTGGTGTAGTGTGTACCCTCAGATGGTTCAACTGGGGCCTCCACCTGCAGCTCCTCTCCTGCAGCTCCAGCTACGACTTGAGCAGGGTCCACCAGCTCCTCTGTGCTCTCCACAGGGACAGAAACTTCAGCTGCTGCTTCAGTGGGGACAGCTTCAGCTTCTACAGGCTCTGCAGCAGTTTCAGCAACGACTGGAGCAAGGTCAACCAGCTCCTCAGTGCTCTCCCCAGGGGCCTTTACAGGTTCTGCAGCAGCTTCAGCAGGAGCAGCTTCTGCTTCTACAGGGGAAGCTTCAGCTTCTACAGACTCCACAGCAGCTTCAGCAGGGGCAGCTTCAGCTTCTGCAGGCCCTACAGCAGCTTCAGCAGAGGTAGCTTCAGTGTCTACAGGCCCTGGGGTAGCTTCCACAGGGACAGCTTCAGTAGCTTTTGCAGGGGCTTCAGTGGGGGCAGGCTCTATGATTTCTACAGGAGTGTCAGTCTGGGCTTTTTCTGGAGTTGCAGCCTCAGTCACAACTTCAGCTGGGGTTTCTACTTGGGCATCGGGGATGGCAGGAGATGCAACATCTTCTATTATTTCTGGAAGGGGTTCCAGTGCAGCTTCAGTTGAAACTTCTGGGCAAGCCACATGGTCTTCTGTGCCAGTGCAAATCTCAGGTGCAGGGTCTACTAACTCCTCAGAGCTAACAATGGGTGCTTCGACAATGGCCTCTGTGGCCGCTGCTGCTGCTGGAGTGGCCAGCAGTACAGCCTTAGCAGCAAAGGCAGGAATAGCTTCAGATTCTGGTGGAACTTCCTTCTTAGCTTCATTAGTATCTTCCTTCACTTCTGATGTGACCGCCTGGTCTTCTGCTTCTTCTTTCACAAAGGATTTTGACACCTCTGGTGAGGTCTTGGGCTCATCCTCATCCTCAGAGTCAGAGTCAGAGTCTGAGTCACTGGACGTTGAAGAGGATGATCCGTCAGCTGCTTGATCACCAGGCTCAGACGAGGCTGCAGCGGGTGGGACTGCATTGTCTGTTGCAGAGGCTGAAACTGGAGTGTCGTCTGGTGCTGAGATTTTATTGCATGCATCAGCCAGGGGCTCAGCAGCTGGGAGAGCTGTGTCAACTACAGGTGGAGCTGTGGCAATGATAACCTGAGCAACATCTGGGTCAGCAGCTGGAGCCTCTGCTGCTTCTGGCTCAACTACAGGTGGTTCACTGGCAGCAGTGACAGGCGCTGCAGCTGTTGCAGCTACAACTGAGTGTGCAGTGGCAGTGGGGCTGGCCAGTGGTTCGGTTAAACCTAGAGCCTGTGTTGGGAAAACTCTAGGCTCCGAAAGTCTAACTGGGAAGGCAACTGCTGTCTTGTAGGCTAGCAAGGTTGCTCTCTCATCTGAAGCCTCTGCTGCTGATGAAAATGGTAAATGGGACAACAGTGGTTAAATAATACCAAACATCTACAGTAAAGTGGCATGACTTCCAAAGGGAAACAAAGTTCCCTAAAACTTTATCTTGCACACATTTATGATTCCTTGACTTTCCAAATAGAAAAATAAAATTACCACAACACAATATTCATTATCAAAAAAAAAAAAAAAACATTAACTCACAGTTAATCTTAATACTGTGCAACGTTCATATTAGGGCTGAACGATTTATCGTTTTCTGATCGAAATTGCGATTTCAGATAATGCGATTGTGTGATCGTGAAAGCTGCGGTTTTTTGCAGCGCTCCTGACTGACCCAGGATCTGCTGTGTCAACTTTTTCACACATAGGCTACCGTCGAGCTCACCAATCAGAAGCAGCATGCTACTCGTGGACAGATCACGCTAACCAATCAGTATCAGCCTGCTCCTCGTGCAAGCCACGCTCACCAATCAGAAGCGGCCATTGTCCAGGACAGAAAACGCCGCGACGGCGCACACACTCTCAGTAAACAAACAACTCGGGGACACGTTTTGAAATGGCTTCAGCGGAGCCAGAAGTGGAGTTAGGGAATTTAATCCCCAAGAAAAGCAGCACGTCGGTCATTTGGCAGTATTTTGGGTTTGAGGCCGCAGACATCCACCAGAAACAGGTACTGTGCAAAACCTGTTGAGCAAAAGTTGCAACATCCAGTGGAAACACAACCAACTTATACTAGCACTTGAAAAATCACCACAAGCATTTGCATGACGAGTGTATGACAAAAAAGCCCGGTGAAAAGTCTAGTGAGAGTGATGCTCAAGGCCATAGTAGTAAACAGACTACAATTACAGCATCGTTTGCCAGTGTAACTCCGTATGACAAGAGCAGCCGAAGACACCGGGAGATAACGACTGCGATAACGCACTACATTGCCAAAGACATGGTGTCTGTTAACACGGTCACCAAAGATGGATTTCAAAACCTCCTCCGCACGCTCGACAGAAGATTTAAGATTCCCTCCCGCACCTACTTTAACCAGGTTGCCATCCCACAGCTGTACACGGAGTGTAAGGAAAAAGTTTTAACAGAGCTGAAAAACGTGGAGTATTATGCCACAACTACTGACATGTGGTCAAGCAGAACGACCGAACCGTATCTTAGTTTGACTGTACATTTCATAAATGACGACTTCGAGTTGAAAAGTCGCTGCCTGCAGACGGCGTACTTTCCCACTAATCACACCGGAGAGAATATTTAGTTGGGTCATCTATAGCAGTTCTGTGACCGTGGAGAGCGAAGGTTCGTTTCTCACTGGATTTGTCATCTATAAAGGTTAAAGAAAAAAAAATGTGGGGAAATTTTGTGAGAGCCCTATATCCAAAATGGCTGCTGTCAGCCAAGCTGGAAATTTAATGGTTTTTAATGGTTTTGCCCACAGTGCTGCATAATACATGGTTTCTGGGACTATTTGGGTCAAGAAATTCATAAATGATGTAGATTTATTGATTTGACCTATTTTTGACCTTCAAATTCAAGATGGCCGCCAATTTTTGGCTCTTTAACCCTGTGGGCCCTAGGCCTTTTTTGGGGTATTTTTCCTGCCTTTACTTTAAAGGTCATATCACAGTCATTATAAAGGCTACATACACATACTATATCTTGTTTTTTTTTTTTTTTTCAGGACAATCTGGGCTAACCAGATTTGCCATCATTCCATGTCCTTCTATGTGCCTGTATTTTATATTAATTTTTTTATCAATGAAAAAAACAAAAACAAATCCGTGTTACTAAATTCTTACATTTTTACATGTATCTCAGCATAGCAAGTTGGAAACTGACATATTCTGCCATATATGAAGAGGGGAGACTCTCTGGAATCTGGCAATATAAGAACCATGATGGTGGGACATTCTCACTTCACAGCTGTCCAAATGATGTGGTTTGTGCCAGACGGACATGATTGCCAGTATTTTTTCATTATTGCAAGAAATTCCGTTGACTCATTCACAAGTCAAAAATGTGTTTTATCTGAAAAAAAACATGCAATATTTACATCTAAGATCATAGAAAAATAGTCAACCAAGTGCAATGATGTCCTCCAAGATAATATTTGCCACTCTGTTTGCAGTAAAAGTGGCTGGTCTTGTCATACAAAGTTTGATGGAGTCTCAACTGGAGATATTTGCATCTTGAAAGCTGGACTACAAATGTGGATAGACAGGGAGAAACACACGCAAGCCTAAGACGTGGTAAGATACGATATTCCTCATTATATGAAGTGACTGATAACAAGATCTGTATAATGGATTGTAAAGAAATTCATCAGGTTTTTATTTTGTAGACAATTAATCTGGATTCATAGCGTGATGGGATGACGGCACAATGATGTGTGTGGTATCACTGGAAAGCTCTGCTCCTGCACTTTCATGTGACATGCATGGCATTTATGTGCGATGCTGCACTTGCGAGTAATCCATCCAAGAGTAATGTGTGTGCAAAGCTGTATGAAAGCTTTGTTATACATAATTTTAGTGTACCTTTATCATTTTTTTTCCGCTGTGAAAACATTGGACTACCGACAAGTGCTTGGTCTTGTCGGACAGCTACAGTTCCTCTGTTTCACGTGATATGCGTGGCTTCTCGCTATGACGCACGGTCGCGGAGAAAATCAATAGAGAAGAACAGGTGTGAGTTTGGATGCACTATGCATCGTTCGGGCCCATTTTTCAAAATCATCATAGAGCCTTACTATTAGGCTCAAATGAAAGCTCTGCGCTGAGTTCAATTATGGACACATAGCTCATCAGATGTCTGGGGTGGAACCAATGAAAGCAGGGAGACAGAGAAGATTCTTTAGCTTGGAGTTGTTTTTATTAACATTTTTAATTATTTATTTATGATTTATTTATTGAATTAACCAAAAAGACTCTCCATCTGAATCTGTTGAATCTTTTTTTTTTTTACTGCAAACAAAGTGGCAAATATTATCTTGGAGGACATCATTGCACTTGGTTGACTATTTTTCTATTGTCTTAAGGCCCGAACATTCTTGGGCGTACTATAAGCGGAGAGGACTCCGCGAGGAATGTCCGCAGTCATTCGGGCTTCCATAGTCGAGCCAGAGATATTGGATGAAGGGAGATACCTAACTGTAGGCTTATCCAATGTTAAGAAAACGGTTACTCTTCCTGTCTCCTAAGTGGGCGTGGTTAGCTCTCCCTCCAATCAGAGCCTGTTCTCCCTCAACCCCCCGCCCCACCACCGTGTTGAACAGAGGCTCTGTGGATGTCTGTGTATGCGGCTCGAGAAGCAGGTGGAATGAAAATACATTCTTCCTATTATTGCAACCTATTGCTGCACAAAGCTTGGGCATTTTTTATTTATTACTAGCGGTAAATAACTGTTTGTAAACTAACTGTGATTTTACCGCCTGTTTATCAAGATCACGAGATCTCGCGAGAACTTGTTTTCTGAGACGGACAGGGCTCAAACAAAGTTAACTTTCTCTTGATCTGTGCGGATGAAAAATGCAGCTTTAGTGTCAGAATGTTGGTAAGATGTGTGGCTTGTGGAAAATGAACCCAATATTTACTTTAGTGACTACTGGGCGAAAGAATTGACCATAAATTGTGATCACGTTCATTTTCCTCATTGACGACAATACATTCAGAGCTGCCGCAAGTCTCCTACGGGGGCGTGGCGCTGACGTCACTGAATCAGGAAGTGAGCTGAGTTGGGTATCTCGCTTCATCCAGTATCTCTGGTCGAGCGCACTTCCGCGTTGTAGTTTCCTGTAAAAATGTCTGTGAAACACACTACATTACCCACAATTCTCGCACATCGATGTGAAAAATACATGCTGAGCAGTCACTGGTGTGCGGAGCGGAGTCCGCGTGGTCGTAAAATCTGAGCTTTGCGCGCACAGGGCTTGCGGACGTCTGCTTTTGGTCCGGGCAAGTATGTTCGGGCCTTTAGATGTAAATATTGCATGTTTCTTTCAGATAAAACACATTTTTGACTTGTGAATGAGTCAATGGAATTTCTTGCAATAATGAAAAAATACTGGCAATCATGTCTGCCTGGCACAAACCACGTTTTGGACAGCTGTGAAGTGACAGAATGTCCCACCATCATGGTTCTTATATTGCCAGATTCCAGAGAGTCTCCCCTCTTGAGATATGGCAGAATATGTCAGTTTCCAACTTGCTATGCTGAGATACATGTAAAAATGTAAGAATTTAGTAACACGGATTTGTTTTTTTCATTGATATAAAAATCAATATAAAATACAGGCACATAGAAGGACATGGAATGATGGCAAATCTGGTTAGCCCAGATTGTCCTGAAAAAAAAAAACAAGACATAGCATATGTATGTAGCCTTTATAATGACTGTGATATGAGCTTAAAAGTAAAGGCAGGAAAAATATCCCAAAAAAGGCCTAGGGCCCATAGGGTTAAAGAGCCAAAAATTGGCGGCCATCTTGAATTTGAAGGTCAAAAATAGGTCAAATCAATAAATCTACATCATTTATGAATTTCTTGACCCAAATAGTCCCAGAAACCATGTATTATGCAGCACTGTGGGCAAAACCATTAAAAACCATTAAATTTCCAGCTTGGCTGACGGCAGCCATTTTGGATATAGGGCTCTCACAAAATTTCCCCACATTTTTGTGAGGGGCACCCTGGCTAATTTTTTTCTTTAACCTTTATAGATGACAAATCCAGTGAGAAACAAACCTTCGCTCTCCACGGTCACGGAACTGCTATAGATGATCCAACTAATTGCCCATGGATTGAGAGAGTGTCTATCAAACTGGGGTCTGAAAGAAGAGGACCAGACGTGCATCACAACTGACAATGCAGCAAACGTCATCAAAGCTATGGAGCTTAATCAGTGGACTAGACTTAAGTGTTTTGGCCACAGGCTGCATCTTGCCATTGGTAAGTGTAAATGAGTGTGTGTGTGTGTGTGTGTGTGTGTGCGTGTGCGTGTATTAATTAATTTATACATACAGATTTAATGTAATGATGTGATGGTGTGTGTGTATTAATTAATTTATACATACAGATTTAATGTGATGATGATGATGATGATGATGTGTGTGTGTATTAATTTATACATACAGATTTAATGTGATGATGATGATGATGATGATGTGTGTGTGTATTAATTTATACATACAGATTTAATGTGATGATGATGATGATGATGATGTGTGTGTGTATTAATTTATACATACAGATTTAATGTGATGATGTGTGCTTGTTGTTTTCAGTATAGTTTTTCTCTTAATGTTTTTTGAAGCCCTTAAATACCTAGTTTGAATAATTAATAATGATAATAACAAGTAACAGATTATTTATTTTATATATTATATATATATATATTCAGATTTATTTTATTTCATCAATATTAGATGATGAGTAATGTGTTATGTGCTTTTGATTATCGCTTTCCTTACTGTTGTCTATAATATGGTTTTCTTGGACTTACTTTGTTCTCTTGCTAGAAAATCTGCCTTGCAAAGTTTACCATTATTATCATTACATTTTCAGCCTGTAATGCTCATTTAATATTTATGTTATTCTTGTTATTTTTTTGTCCAGAAAATGCTGTCAAAGATGATGCAAGAGTGAAACGGGCAACAGGAGTTTGTAAACAGCTGGTTGGCGTTTTCTCTCATAGCTGGAAAAAGAAGTCAGCACTGAAAAAGGCACAGCAAGAATTAAATCTACCCGAGCACTCACTGATTACAGAGTGTCCGACAAGATGGGGCTCAAGGCAGAAGATGATCGGGAGGGTGTTGGAGCAGAGCAAGGTATTGTCTCAGGTTCTGTCTGAAGACAAGAAGACACATCACCTGGTCCCCACTTGGCAGGACACAGATGTCCTTGAGTCAATAAACAATGCCCTTGGTCCTCTTCAGGAGTTTACAGATGCCCTGTCCGGTGAAGCCTATGTAAGCGTGTCATACCTGAAGCCAGTTCTCCATCTCCTGAGAACATCAACCCTGACTGAAAGTGATGAGGACAGTGACCTTACCAAGGAAATCAAGTCAAGAGCTCTCGGCTACATTGAGGCTAAATACAGCGACCCAGCCACACAGGAGCTACTGGACATCACTTCGTTCCTTGATCCTAGATTCAAGACTCACTACATCAGTGCAGAGAATCTCCCAGACATCAAAGAAAGGGTGAAGATCGAAATGGAACAGGTGGCACGAAAGGTAACTTGTCCTGTTTCTTTGTGTAGTTTAATAATACAAAATGCCACATCAGTACAAGTGATATTTTTATTATATTGATTGCCATTTTTTAATGTTTACATAGAATGCCCAATTGCTCAAAATGACATCAGACTGCAAAACTTTGACAGCTCTCAGCTCTGTGTTTTGCAGGAAAAGAGGGCTCGTGTCAGCACCACAGATGCCATGCCCCAGGGTGCAGCAGAGGCAGAGCCATCCACATCCACCATAGGGAAGGGAAAGCGGTCATTGGGCAGCTTCTTGAAGAGCAGGTCTGTGCCTCCTCCTTCCTCCACTATGCAGTTGGAGGATGCCATTAAACAGGGTTCCTACACATTTGGAATTTCAAAATTCCATACTTTTCCATACCCAAATTTCCAGACTTCTCGGTTGTTGTTTTTTTTCAGAGAATATGCAACATCTGAGTACATATATCAGTGTATCATATTTCACATCATATTTAATTATTCTTAATAGCCGATTGTAGCTAAGTACCATAATGCAGTGATGCAAACACAGGTATGGTGAAAACAGAGAGAGCCTCTGAACTTCTAGGGGGGACCGGGGGCATGCCCCCCCCGGAAGAAAAGTTTAACTATTTTAAAGTTAAAATACATCAATCTGGTGCACTTCGGGAGCAAATTTAGGAGGCTAGATATATGAAGAACTTCTTGTTTCTGTAAACAATTTTGGCCACAGTAAGCTAAATATCTAAAATATGCATTAACCAAGCTAAAAAGGCCAGAGAATGTCATGAGCAAAAGTCCCCAGTTTGCTTAACAAAGTGACAGTGTTTAAAAAAAAAAGCAATATAGGCTATATGTTAATAGGTCAGTATTAATATTTTATTGTTCCAAGTTTTCTATTTCCACTCTGGTTTTAAAACAGTTTCTAACAAACAGAGAGATGCTTTATAACCACACTAAACACATATCCTAATGATGATTTTAGCTGTATTTTAATGGTGTAAACTTTATTTTATCCTCACAGTGACAGCTGACAGTGTGGATGATTTTACACTCTGCAGCTCAGAATAACTTGAGACACCTGATAACTGGAAATAAAAACTAAAGAAATAACCCACATTGTTAATTAGCTCCCATGATTATAAATATAACATTTCGATCAGATAGACCTCATCAGTCATTAACTACTTTTACACTCTTTGGTTCGGTAGCAGAAACAGTCTGGAATTATTTTAAAGTTCTATTACAGTATGTGATATTAAGAATGATTTCATCCTGTCATCAAACTAAATAGCGAAAAATACTCTGTACTTAACTCATAATAATTCTTAAATGTGCCTTAGCCTACTTTTAATATTTGTAAATTATTATTATTATTATCATTATTATTATTTCTAGTCTTTACATCTGTTAAATCAGACAAGCTGATGTTCGCAAAATTATTGACAAGGATTTTTTAACTGTTTTATCTGTCTTATTTTATTCTGTTGTAGCCTATGATTACAGGCTGTTGTTACTTAATTGAAAATAACTGTTTTGCTGTCACTGAAACAGAAGTTTTTTACAGATAGGCTACCGTTTCATCTCATATGAGTATGAGTTCATGATGATGATGTCCTTCTAATTAACAACTCTGCCTCTTTCTGAAGAGGAGCCCTGCAGTGTGCGAGCCTTTTCTTTACCTGCTCAGCTTTCCACATTTTTGAGCTCAGCACCTGCACAATTTTGTTCGTGGATGTGCGTGCTTTTTGCTGCTTTGTCAGCTCTGCCTCTT
This sequence comes from Epinephelus lanceolatus, assembly GCF_041903045.1. Lineage (NCBI taxonomy): Eukaryota > Metazoa > Chordata > Actinopteri > Perciformes > Serranidae > Epinephelus > Epinephelus lanceolatus. The sequence continues at coordinate 1,326,756 of NC_135747.1, forward strand.
TCACATGAACGCGCTCATTGCTGGAAAACACAGATGACAGAGCGAGTTGATAACCAGCTTTGTAGTGCTGTTAGGCTCTGTGAAGCCAGCTCACCTAAAGAAAGCCTGGCTATGTTAAAACGTGCATCGTAGTACAGGCCGACCGGGGGAGAGCGAGTATCAGAGCAGAGACAGTGGAGTGACAGACCGCGGGAGAGAGAAAGGCAGGCGAGCAGTGACACACATCCTGCGACTAGAGTTGCTTTACCTGCGACAGCTGTTATATTTTTATTCTCCCCTTCCTCAATGCAGTTCCATCATGTAGCATGACAAAAATAGGATTTGTTATGAATCGTTAAGGGCATCTGTCAGTTAAATTATTTTTGGAAATACCTAATTTTCTATTTTAGAAAACAGTATTTTAGAACAGTGGTAATAGTCTGGAAACATAAATATTTTTCCATACTTTATTTTTCATTTTCCATACTTTTTAATACCTGGAAATTGATCAAATTTATTTCCATACTTGTCCATACTTTCCATACTTGCGTTGGAACCCTGATTAAAGCTGAGCTGGACAGCTACCTGATGACTCCTACTATTGATGGAGAGGAAGATCCACTGGCCTGGTGGAGAGTGCACAATGTTAACTTTCCATGGCTGAGCAAACTGGCTCGTAAATTCCTGTGCATTCCAGCCACCAGTTTGCCATCAGAGAGATTATTTAGTGCTAGTGGCAATGTTGTCACATGTCAGCGCTCATGTCTAAAACCATCAAAGGTTGACATGCTGGTTTTCTTGACAAAAAAATCTGTGAAGAGTGATGTAGAGATGTCAGGGAAGCAATTATTATTGTTGATTTGAGATTATATTTGTTCTGCACTTTACCCTGACTTGTGGTGTCAGTCTTTGTTAAAAAAGATATTTGCAATTTTTCAGGAAAAAAAGTTTTGTTTTGATTAGAAATGAGACCAATATTCTTGGTGAGATTTTCAGTTTTTGCAGTGTGTTCTATTGTTTACAGAGTAGATGTGCAATTTTTGGGTGATGCTAAGCCATAAATGAATGACCCACCTATTTTAATTTCTGACATATTTTTCAGAAGGGCAGAGGTAGGGTCATTTTATCTTAGTAAGAGTTTTATTATATTACCATTACTTTTCAATTTTCCCTAAAGATAGTCCAGGTTTCTTAATATAGGGTTGAATAAAGTACTTTGCTATAGATGTTGATAAGCTAGCTCTCTTGAGCCATAAAAGACTGACCTTGACCTACCTACTTGATTGTAAGACTGTTTACAAAAAGGCAAGATCCTTTTTTCCTTCATTGGAATTGTTGATCTTTTTTCTTCTTATTATTACATTTTTAGCAGTGCATCGTTTTGTTTTGGAATTGTTTTGTATTTTATTTAACTTTTTAACTTAACACAATTAAGATTTTTTTTGCACTACTTGTTTTAAATTAAGACAGTCAAAGATGGTTCTTTTAGTTCTTCAGTTGTAATAACTGCTGTTGGTCAAGGACTTCAAAAAATGTACATGCATGTTTCTTAGTTGGCAATAAATACATGTTGGAAGCGATTCTTACCTTTAGCATTCATCCTTTCATTAGAGTAAATATCATTTAATGTTTTGATGGTATGGTGTCATTTTCTGTTATGTTTTAAATCTGTTACTATGGTGAATACTGCATATAAGCTTGATTTGAAGAAAAATCGCGAATTAAATCGAAATCGCAATATCTGCCTGAAAAATCGCAATTAGATATTTTCCTAAAATCGTTCAGCCCTAGTTCATATTCACAATTAATCACAATCAGCAACACAAATAAATTTTAACAGTGAATAATGCTAGAGGGAATTAATGACTGGAAGAGAAATCAAATCTGAGACTTTTTGGCACATTCCCTGCACTGTAAAAAAAAGTTAAGCCTTTAAGGCCATTAAGCCTTATAATCAGAATAACTAAATCATAAAACATATATACATGTATATGTGACAGTATGGGGGAAAAACGAATAAATGGGTAAAACATCATTAATACACAATAACAATAAGCCAGCAACACTTTAAGTGCATAATTTTAAACTAAAACAGAGTAAACAGAGTCAAATGGCCTTACTCTTTGTTGGACTCTTTGTCTTTTTGGCTGGCTTTGGTGGTTCTTCAGCCTGAGTGCAGAACGAAGCAGTCGTGTGACTCCTCAGGATGCCCCAGCTCTCCAACTGGAGACACTGCAGAGGAGGGGTTGGGTTGATTTCCTAATTGTTTATACTGATGTTGCTACCCTATCTTTAATGATATCTACCCTGGCTCTTGTTCCAAAAGGAGGATGAGAGCACATAATTTATCATACAGTTTGTCTATTATATGTCAGTTTAGGCAGAAGATCTGGATAAACAATTGCAATGTCTTCGTGTACTGCTCATTGAGTGTAATGTTGCAAATCAATGAGCAGCACTGCTTTGTAGCAATAGTGTGTTTTGTTTTGTTTTTTTAATGAATGTAATGAATTAACTTTATTTGTCAGTTATTTCTATTGCACGATTAGCCAAAAACAGACATTCTCAAGTAGTTACTAAAACCAGAAATAGTTTTCTAGGAAACTTGAGGACACAAATTCAATGACAATTTCAAATACCATTTAAAAAAAACGTAATTTCATCAGGATTGTTCTTTTTGTGTCAGAGGAGAGAGGTGGCTGGGGTATGACTTCCTTTTTTTGTTTTTTATTTATTTTTTTGACACTGGGTGTGTTCCATTTCAGTGTGCCGATGCATCGCTTAGTATGTAACAGCGAACGCCCAAAAAGCTGTTTAAAAGGAGTGTAGTCTGTCGGTCAGCGGCTGCAACCACGGAACCATCAGCTGACAAAACAAACGTCGGTCTACAGGGAAAACACACGGTAGCTGGTTGCTCTTTAGCTAGCCAGCTACAATAATTGTAAATAGTATGCAGATTCCACCTACTTGGCACACTGTAGGCCAGTGTCCTGATGGGGCGCATTCCACTCTCTGAAGCTACAAATATTTTTCCTTGAGCCTCCCTGAGTGACTAGGGGAAAATTCTGGAATCCTGGAGTTGAATAAGGTCTCAGTTTTTCACTCTTGTGGTACATGCCTGCTAGTTAGTGCAAAAGGTTTAGTTTTGGCCAAACTGTAATGGCCAAATCGAAATATCACTCAGTAAGTTTATATGGCATTAGAGGAAATCGATTTGTGTTCAACAAAAACCAGACTTTTAAAATACATGTAAACCTGTTAGTCCGACTGAAATGGTACTAAATCAAATTTCTTAAATTCGGACTAACACACCCAAATAATGCAATTTGGGAGGCGAATTACACCTGCATGTATACAGTCAATCAGATCCAAATTGGCCTAGGGGCTCTGCGCATGTTCCACAGTTTCTATCCTGGGTTTTGACCCAGAAGCTGAAAGCACTAAACGCACAACAGAAGAAGAAGTCGTCAGTAACAACATGGCGAGAGCTACATCCAGAGCCATGCATTTTGGAGGGACCAATGTGGTACCAGTTTGCTGCTAGCTAATTGTGGCTAACTTGTTTGTCCATTGTTTGGTCTGTTACATAATAGGTCAACAGGAAAAAGGTCCACTATTAACAAGCAGAAAGGGGGCATATCGCAACCTATTGTAGCAGAGTCTGACGTACTTCAGGCGAAAAATCGGTTTTCATCCTGTGCTTGTACACTGGGACAGTAGTGCAATTATGTGGACTAGTCAAGCTATAACTGTAGCTCCACTTAACTGGAGCAGTGGAGGGGAACATCAAGAGAGCAAATGAACTCAACACCTTTGTTAGCCGGTTCTGTTCCCTGGGTCGTCCCACCGAGCCCAACGACTACAGGCCTGTGGCCCTCACCTCCCATGTGATGAAGGTCCTGGAGTGGCTGATACTGCACCGTATAAGACCTCAGGTGCCGCACGCCCAGGACCCCCTCCAGTTTGCATATCGGGAGAAGATAAAGGTGGAGGATGCTGTCCTGTACCTCCAACACCGGGCCCTCTCCTACCTGGACAAAGGGAGATGCGCTGTGAGGATTCTCTTCTTCGACTTCTCAAGCGCATTTAACATGATCCAGCCCCCCCTACTACAAGAGAAGCTGACCAGCATGCGACCCACACCTCGTGACCTGGATCACCAACTATCTCACTGACAGACCACAATTTGTCAGGCTGGGAGGCAGTGTATCCACCACAGTGACCAGCAGCACTGTCTCCTCTCCTCTTTACCCTATACACAGCTGATTAGCACAGCTTAGAACTCTGCCACATGCAGAAATTTTTAGATGATACTACTATTGTGGCGTGTGTTAGAGGAGGGGAGGAGGAGTACAGGAACCTAGTGAAGGACTTTGTCCAAGGAGATGGTGGTTGATTTCCGGCGACCGTCCCCACCTCCACAGCCAGTCAGCATCGAGGGGGTAGAGGTCGAGGTTGTGGGATCCTACAAGTACCTTGGGCTGGAGCTGGCCAACAAACTGGACTGGTCACTGAACACTGACTCCATCTACAGAAAGGGGCAGAGCAGGATGTACTTCCTGAGGAGGCTGGCATCCTTCAATGTCTGCACAAAACTCCTGCAGATGTTTTACCAGTCAGTGGTCGCTGGTGTCCTCTTTTATGCTGTGGTCTGCTGGGGAGGCAGCACCAGGAGGAAAGACAACTAGCGGCTGAACAGGATCATCAGGAAAGCCAGTTCAGTTGTAGGCATGGAGCTGGACTCTGCGGAGGCAGTGGTGGAACAAAGAACTTGGTCCAGACTTCTGGCAATACTGGACAATGCCAGCCACCCTCTGCACACTGCCATCACACAGCAGAGGAGCACATTCAGTGGCATGCTGCTGTCACAGAGCTGCTCCACTGACAGACTCAGAAACTCTTTTGTACCCTGGGTTATCAGACTGTTTAACTCCTCTGGTAGGAGAGGAGAGGGAAGGGTGGAGGATGTGGGTTGCTAAGCACTTTAATATGGAAATTAGGCCAACAAGCACTTTAGCACTTCACTTTTTACCTCATGTTTTTTTTAATATTTATTATAGGGTTTGTGTTTTTATTATGCCTTTTTATGGTGTTATTATTGCTGTCTGTTTTTATTGTTTGTTTTGAGTGAATGTAATGCAGCTAACCATCTGAATTTCCTTTTGGATCAATACAGTTCTATCTAATCTAATCTAATCTAATCTGTGCGTGTAGACATACTGACTATTTTAAGATCAGATTCGGTTATGTTTTTTTTTCTGACGGAAATGTTCATTGCACATGATGTGTCCAAAGACCATTGGAAATTTGGAAATCTGACAATAATTTCTGTTCTTACAGTTTCTAGCTATGATAAATGGTGTAATTTTGGCAATTTTTATAGAAAAAATGCAGGCAGGCTTGAAAGACATGTTTTCTTAAAACATTGCCAGTAAAATAAAAATACAAGATACAACCATTTAAAGTTGAATGCTCCTCCCCTAAGCCAAAATAAAACACGTAAGTCCCTCCCCAGTGCTTACAAAAATATTTGACATGCCCCCTCTCTCTTAATATTAAGAAACGAGATCATATTTCTCCTGTTTTAGCTTCTCTGCACTGGCTCCCTGTAAAATCCAGAATTGAATTTAAAATCCTACTGTTAACTTATAAAGCTCTAAATGGTCAAGCTCCGTCATATCTTAGAGAGCTCATAGTGCCATATTATCCCACCAGAACACTGCGCTCTGAGAACGCAGGGTTACTCGTGGTCCCTAAAGTCTCCAAAAGTAGATCAGGAGCCAGAGCCTTCAGCTATCAGGCTCCTCTCCTGTGGAATCATCTTCCTGTTACGGTCCGGGAGGCAGACACCGTCTCCACATTTAAGACTAGACTTAAGACTTTCCTCTTTGATAAAGCTTATAGTTAGGGCTGGCTCAGGCTTGCCCTGTACCAGCCCCTAGTTAGGCTGACTTAGGCCTAGTCTGCCGGAGGACCCCCTATAATACACCGGGCTCCCTCTCTCTCTCTCTCTCTCTCTCTCTCTCTCTCTCACTCTCACTCTCATCCTATTACTGCATCTTGCTAACTCGGCCATTCTGGATGTCACTAACTCGGCTTCTTCTCCGGAGCCTTTGTGCTCCACTGTCTCTCAGAATAACTCATATCACAGTGGTGCCTGGACAGTGTGACGTGTGTGGTTGTGCTGCTGCCGTGGTCCTGCCAGATGCCTCCTGCTGCTGCTGCCATCATTAGTCATTAGTCATACTTCTACTGTTATTATACACATATGACTATTGTCACACAAGTATACTGTCAGATATTAATACATACTTTCAACATATTGTACCACAGTAGCCAGAACTATAACTATAATATTATTACTTTCATTAATGTTGTTGTAAGCTACTATCATTACCGGCATCTCTCTCTCTCTCTCTCTCTCTCTCTCTCTCTCTCTGTCTCATTGTGTCATATGGATTACTGTTAATTTATTATGCTGATCTGTTCTGTACGACATCTATTGCATGTCTGTCCGTCCTGGAAGAGGGATCCCTCCTCAGTTGCTCTTCCTGAGGTTTCTACCGTTTTTTCCCCGTTAAAGGGTTTTTTTGGGGAGTTTTTCCTTATCCGCTGTGAGGGTCTTAAGGACAGAGGGATGTCGTATGCTGTAAAGCCCTGTGAGGCAAATTGTGATTTGTGATATTGGGCTTTATAAATAAAATTGAATTGAATTGAATTGAATTAAGTAACGAACAGTCCCTAAACAGAAAACACGCGTGTGTCTTTGATTTCATAAGGTTAGTAGCCTAAATGATAGTCGCAACGCTATGTACACAGAAAAGCAGCCCCGTTGACTAAATGGTCGTGTGCGAAAGCTCTGTGATTAGCCTCTTCCAACCGGAAGCTTTGGGTTAGCGCATTAAAATGGAATGTGTTATGTTGAAAATGTTAAAAAAAAATACTTATGTTTAAATTGCATTAGCTCGCGGCTATGTCGGGTGTAGATAAGGTTAGAGAACTAACGTTACAGTCTGCCCTTTTTTCAGGAGGTGGTATCCTTAAGAACACGTCTCGGAGTCAGGAGGACGGAGACACCCGCATGGAGTTAACGTTTCACTTCCACCACCTCTTACGAACTATACTAACCTATGTTGGGGTATCATATCCAAACAGACCACATGTAAAATGTCGCGGAGGTTGTTTAAATGTTGTTACCTTGAGGGCACCAAGTCGCCCTACCCGCAGCAAGGAGGTCGCCATTTCGTGTTGCCAGTATTTATGCTCCGGTCGGAAACCGTGAGGTAAACACAACGGTTCCACAAATACACTGTAAACAAACCACAGGTTTCTTTTTCACTTCGTAGTCACCTCTAGAGCTGTATTATGATTGTATCCTAATAATAATAATAATAATAATAATAATAATAATAATAATAATAATAAATCATTGTCGACCAAGGGTCAGGGTACCTTCAGGCAGTTCGTTTTTTCGTTTTAAACCAAAAACGAAAAAACGGAAATACCATGGTTTTCCCGTTTTTTCCTTTTTGGTTTAAAACGAAAAAACGAGAAAATGGAGCCGTTTTTCCGTTTTTCTTATCAGAATCAAAAAACTAAAAACGACAAAACCACATTCAAATAACAGCCCGAGCCCGATTTTGTTTCTTTGCAGATTCATTTTTTCATTTATTGTTTTGGACAAAAAGTAGAACGGCGGTGACATCAGAGGCGGAAGTAACTTCAAAATAAAAGACAGGAAGATAAGCTTGCCTAAAACTTATAAATATCCTATAAAACTTTTCCATGTATCTTTTATTTCCACTTACACCTGATGTTTTGCGCATTTTGAAAAGCTGCCTGCCATTGCTGGGAGGAATTTTTTATTCATAAAAATAAAAATAAAATGTTATGATAGCAAATTTTATGGCTACAGTAAAACTTGTTGTTCAACCATAACGTTGCTGTTCAGAGGGAAATCGTCATGCATATTGTTCCCATGAAGGACGTATAGGGATTCCCTCAAAGGTTGTGTTTTAATATTCATTCGCCGAATTGTTTGCAATAAAGTAATCGAGGATATAATAAATTATTGTGTGTGCTGCATTGTTACTGTTAACACTGGTTTTCTCCATAACGCATCGTTGCATCAGTGAAGTGTCAAGCTGATGTTTGTCCTTTTTACCAGCAGATGGCAGTAGGCCTATGGATTTATTTGCTGTCATTGAATGCCTGGTTTTCTTAGTTTCTGTTGGATTATACAGACCTGCAATTCTTCAGGTTATTGATACGGACAATTCAAATTATATGCAGCATATATTTACTTTATTTTACTTTTAAAATGTTTTATCACCTACAATGACAATAGAAATGTCATACAAAAATACATCCTGTGCCTTTTTTCAAAATCTGATTAATCAAATAAAATAATCAATGATTAATGAATTCTTTTTTTAAAAATATATAATTAGTGGCAGCCCTAACTGTATGCAACACATCTGATTCATATTATTTTAACCTGTTAGTGTTTCTTGCAATGTCCCTCACAAATAAACTAATAAATACATGAATAAACACCTTAGCTACTATTGAACATTAGAATGTGATGAGGAACCTTTAATGTTCATATGAAGGCAAGTGAAGGAGCTGCTATGTTACGTTCTAATAACCTTTCCTATTTTAATTTAAACTTTTTTATGTCAACCTCCCAGTGAGGTGCAGTTTCCTCATCGCTGCCCTTTGCATTGAGGCCCTCCAGACTGGACCGCTATGGACGGAGTGTAGGGTGGTCCTCCTTACTGCTGGGCCTGACCTGTACTGGGATAACATAGTCTTGTAGTGAGCCTCGACAAATATCCACTTCATGAAAACTGGGATTAAAAAGTACAACTATGTTATCATTTATGACCTGGATGTGATTGCAAGTCCATAAAACCAAGCAACTGTATTGATGTCTGTGTTGTATTTGTTTAAATAGTCCTATACATTCCTCAGTTTGTTTATACTTTGAATATAACTAATCTAATGATCCAAACTGAATAATATTGAACTGGCACAGTAATGACAGATTCAAAATGTAGTGTGTACCAGTTAAAGTATTAAGGCCGGGCTTGTAGAATAGAATAGAATAGAATAGAATCTTTATTGTCATTGTATGAGTACAACAAAATTAAGTGCAATCATGGTGCAATAAATAAAGGTACATAAGTACTAGACTTAATACTAAAAGTACATCTTACACACACACACGCACACACACCTGCACACACACAAACAACCGTCCTGCAGCTGTTGCGCAAGTTCTTAGCAGCTTCATTACATTATTCAGCATTATTCAGGGCAGCAATGGCTCTGGGATAAAAACTGTTCTTTAGTCTGTTTGTTTTTGACTTGTGGGTCCTGTATCTCCTGCCTGATGGCAGCAGTTCGAACAGAGGGTGCCCAGGGTGTGATGAGTCCCTCACTATGTTCCTGGCTTTACTGAGGCAGCGGGATCTGTACAGTTCTTCCAATGAGGGGAGAGGGCAGCTGATGATCTTCTGGGCAGTGTTGATGACTTTCTGGAGCGCTTTCCTGTCTGCGGCTGTGTAGCTGGCAAACCAAACACAGACACAGTACAACAGAATGCTTTCTACAGAGCAGCGGTAGAAGGTTACCAGCAGTCTCTCAGAGAGTTGTTGTTTCCAGAGGAGTCTGAGAAAATACAGTCTCTGCTGGGCCTACTTCACAAGCGCTGTGGTGTTAGCACTCCAGGTGAGGTCCTTCTCGATGGTGACGCCCAGGAACTTGAAGTAGGCCACCCTCTCCACACAGTCCCTGCTGATGTTCAGGGGCTGGATGTCTGTTTTCTTCCTCCTGAAGTCCGCTACAACCTCTTTGGTCTTTTAGTCAATATCACTATTAAGTGCCTTTGGTGTCCTCATCAGAATCACTCAGTCATCATGAAAATGTAGCAGAATAATGAAACTGAGGTCTTATTATAAGTGGCCAAACATTTGCACATATATCAGTACAATGATAAGTCTCAAAATGTGTTTCCTTCATTTTATACCATTTTTTTTTCATTGGATGTACGTGATTTTGGCATGTCCCACACACTGCTCTGTTAACTACAGTGTGTGTAATAAGTGGTTAAATGATAAATCAATTTTTTTTACATGGCTTTATTGTCCACAACAAGTTATTTGATAAAATGAGTCATTCTGATCATGTATATTCTATTTTCATAATCATATTGAACATTTTGCATGTTTCCCTGACATTGCTGTCCACCCTGTCATTGTGGGGTAACTGCCCCTTTAAGAAACCCTCTGATGTTTTCAGTGACATTTCTACCAGCATTTTGTCTTTCTTCAATGGAGGCTGAAACAGTGGCTAGTTGCAGAGTAAGTATTTATACTTATGTTTCGTAATTTTCATCATATTATGTGTGTAGTTGGATGTTGTCAAGCTTAACATGTCCACTCTGTCATAGTGAAATATCACTTAATATAAAAACCTTTCAGAAATTCGAAATATATTTGTTAAACAGTACACAGTCAGCTTGCTAACTGAATCATGTTGCAAGCAGCAAGCCTTCCATGACAGGGTGGACATGGTTCATGACAGGAAGGACATGCGCATAGTTTAGACCACATGCTGATAATGTTACACATATTACAACAGCTATTACGCACATTTTATAACAGTACATGTTTACCGGGACCGCCAATTAAAGTGTGTAAGGGAACATTTTGAATTGTGTTTTTCAAGGAATGATATCAAAAGGAGTTGAGATAGCAAGGAGATATTGAGAACGTCGTGATGCTGACTCAGACAGAAGAAGAAAGTACCTTGACAAAGAAAGGGACAAATGGAAAAAAGACAGAGAGACTAGAAAGAAGAAGGGTGTCAATGAGCTCAGTGAGAGAGAGAAGAGGGCAAAAAGAAAGAAATGGAGAGAGGCAAAAAGTCAAGCCAGAGCCAGAAACAGGGCCAGTGCTTTGCTACAGTCAGAGACACCACCCAACTCCCCTCCAACTGCTGAAACTCCTGAATTTCAGCGTGAGCCAGGGCCCTCCAGGTTAGCTGATGAGGAAGTTTAGCTGATGAGACTTATTAAAAAGTCTAGATTTATTTGAAGGACAATTATCAACTGTTTCTGTCCCCATAAAATGACATATTGATAACTAACAAAAAATCCTTACAAATATTTTGTGTTTCAGGCAACGGCATCAAGGGGAAAGCATTTGAAGGAGTTCGAAGAGGAAACTGAAAAAACAGATCAAAATATTGGAGGCACAGCTTGCAAAAGAGAAAACTAAAACTGAGAAATATAAGAAGTTCCATAGGGCCAAGAAAGAAAGTGCATCCAAATCACCACGTACAAAAGTCAGTGCTTTGTTGGCACGTCAAAAAGTGAATTCACCCATCAGAAAGAGCTCTTCTTTTCCATACATCCCTGATTGAAGATATTAGAAGAAAATATGAACATGCAAAAACAAACAGAGAGAAGCAGTTGATAGCAAAAGTGGTCAGTGGAAACATTCTGAAGAAGTACAAGCTCCAAAAGCATGCCCAGACTGCTTTTGGCTAATCTAAGAAGAGAGCAAAGTGTCCTGTGGATCTTACCTACCGTGGGAGGAAGTGCATCAGTCGAAATGAGATTAGGAAGAACGTTACATCATTTTTTCTTCAAGATGATGTTAGTCGAATGACGACTGGCCGCAAACAAACAGTGACACAGCTGAAGAAAAAGATGCAAAAGAGGTTGCTTACTGATACAATGAAGAACTTGCATAGGAGGTTTCTCTCTGAGCACACTGGCCACGTGTCATACACCTCCTTTTGCCGTCTCAGACCCTTTTGGGTGGTAACCCCCTCTTCCTCTGACCGTGACACATGTCTGCACAAAACATGAGAACTTGCAATTAATTGCCAATACCTTGCAGAGCCAAGGGTTACTGTCCTCAAGAAACATTGAGGAAATGTGTGAAGCAACCATGTGCGACCTGAAAGCCAAGGTCTGTGCTTACGGTGAGTGCAGTGAATGCCTCCTAACTTGTCACCCTATGCTGAAAGCTCCTGGGGAAGAAAACATTCGTTTATCTCAGTGGATGACAGAGAAGATCACGAAGGATGAGAAGGTGTCAACAATCACAGTGAAAAGGGAGATAACAACAACGGAGCATGACCTTAACACAGATTTCCAGGAGAGGCATCTCCATTTTAGGCGCCATGTCTTCAACATTAAATGGCAGTTTGATGCCTACAGGGAGCTCAGGAGGAGCCTGAAGCACAACGAGTCCCTCTTGCATATAGATTTTAGCGAAAATTACTCATGCAAGTACAGCGAAGAAATACAATCTGTGCATTTTGGAGGTTCACACAAGCAGGCCAGTCTGCACGATGGAGTGCTCTACACCACTGGTGAACAAGCGCCACACACCTTCTGCTCCATATCACCCTCCAGAAGACACGACCCTGTGGCCATCTGGGCCCACCTTGATCCAGTTCTGAAGGTAGTGAGAGAACGACACCCTCAAGTCAGCATACTTCATTTTTTCAGTGACGGGCCTGCAACACAGTATCGACAAAAGGGAAATTTCTTCTGTCTCTCAATAGAACCCTACAAGTATGGCTTCAAAGAAATAACATGGAATTTCTTTGAGGCTAGTCATGGGAAGGGGGCACCAGACGGTGTGGGTGGGGCACTCAAGAGGTCAGCAGACCGGATTGTAGCCCATGGAGGAGATATTCCTGATGCCCAGAGCTTGTATGACAAGCTGAAAAGCCTGGACACATCTGTTGAGCTGTTCTTCGTCCCGGAGAGGGATGTTGAATCAAAGACTGAGGTACCTGCAATAGCTGCTATAAAAGGCACTATGAGAATCCACCAAGCTATGCCGGCCAAATGAAATACAGAGACATTTCATGTCTGTGTAAAAGGGAGGAAGGTGTTTTGGACTGCCCCTGCTTTAACCTTCAAGAGGTCACTCTAGCTAATGTTCCTGTTTCATCTGACAAGTCCCCAGCATGTGGAAAGACACCAGATAATTCTAGGAGACCAGAAATGATTGAGGTAAAGCACATTGGAGTATAAACAAGTTCCATTGGCCAAGTCTCCGGGACGACATCTGTTGGTACCATGACTGGCAGGTACTTTGCCTAATACCAGAACCACAGCCTCTGAACAAGCGCTCTGCACAGATTGAAGCGTCTGCTTGGAAGTATGTGGAACAGCAACTGCAGAATTGAGCCATGTCTCTGCAGAAAGGGAGAGACTGTTTGGAGATGAGTCTAAGTGTTCTTTCTGTAATATTCTGTTTTTTCAAATCAGTCGTTGTCCACTTAAAAAACATTTTTCTTCTTGTTCTACAGTTGAATGTTTGACTTTCACTGTGCAGAATGATGTACAGAGTTTAACACTAGAAGGCCACATTAATGGCTCATTTTGGGCATCTTTATTCAGTGGCCGCATGCAGGTAGAGTGTTTCAAAACCAGTCTGTTCAACTGGTAAGTTCCCCCTACATTACATCATTTCCTTTAGATTTATTGCATTTATGAGGCCATTCAATGACATTTCACAACGTGTCCACCTTGTCATGCCCAAGGTCCACCCTGTCATGTCACTGTCCACCCTGTTATTTTCATGTTCTATGAAAATAAACAAATTATTTTCACAAGTTAGCAAAATCTTTTGTGTGATTTCTTTATAAACAAATAAGGGCCAAATAGTATTGTTTGGAAGTTTGACCAGATATCTTTGTTGTTAGATATTATTTAAAAAAGAAAGTGCAACTCTCACAGATTTTATAGAGAAACAAATAGTTTGCCATAATTTCATTATTATCCAAATACTTTTCCCATTAAACTAAAATATATTGTTGAGAGAGGGACTAAATAGCTTTCTGAAAATGTACATTTTATAATCACTATGTAATTACAATGTATTTACTCTACTTTGAAATTGTCCATGACAGGGTGGACATATTTTGCTGTTTGCATGTACATTGTCTGCTTGCAGTTAATTTATAAAAAAGTGTGGGAGCTTGACCAACATGCATTTCTAACAGCATAACATCTGCTTAATACAATGAATATGAAGTTCAATCGAAAATCTCAGCTTTCTGGGGGGGAAATGGGGAAGTCTCAAAGGCGCCTTATGGTGATATTGACTCCTTTGCTGTGTTGAGAACCAAGTTGTTATCCTTGCACCATCCTGTCAGTGTTGACCACAACATGTGTAAAGTGGGGACCACAAGCAGTTTGATAACAAATCTTTACTTTTCAATGAACACAAGAAAAAAACCCTCATGATTTCATTTTGATTCTTGGGGTCACGATTCGATTCAAAATCGATTCTTGATTCAAAACGATTCCCGGTTCAAAAATTGATTCTTGATTCAGTACATAGGGGTGTTTAATTTTTACTCCAGTCTGCTGTGCACGAAGAGAGACAGTGTGGAAAATTATGGCATGAAAGCAGAGTAAAGTATGTACAAAATTATGTAATTTTTGTATTTGAAAAAGTCAGATCAACTGATTGCAATAATCAAACATACAAAGGCAAACTTAAGACAAAAGGTAACATTTATTTATTAAGTGTGGGAGTGGCCTATTTGAATCCATTTTGTTTGAGGCCATGCGGCAAGGTGAGTGTGTTTGCTGATCCTGTAAGGTTATTTAGCTCCTTTAACTTTAGCTTATATTGTAGTTATGCTATGTAGCGTGTGAAACAGAGTGTGGTGAATGTGCTAGTAAAGGTAGTATCAGCCCTGCTTCTACCTAGAGCTCGCATGTATGGAGCCTGGGTTTGGTTGAAGGTGGCAGTGCTGTTTGGGCTGAGAAAGCCATGCGTAAGTAAGGTAAAGGAGGTTACTGGGTTGGTGCAGGGAGGGGAGCAGTGAGACCTGGCATTAGGGGAGTGTCTCTGGGACGCTAGAGAGCACTGTCTAGCCTCCTGGAGGTGTCGTGGGACCAACTAGACGAAACACTGGTGAAAGGAGGTTCCCACCCGATGACCCCAAAGATCAGTTATCACTGCTCATTGGTCTGTATAGTTAAGCCTTGCCATATTAGCTTATCGTAGGGCTTAGGTTTTTCACTGAGTGTTGATCCTTTCTCTAGAGCACAAACTTCTTGTGTTTATTTGAATTTATTCATGCTTAACTTGCACAAATGAAAACTGAGTTCTCAGTGACTTCAAGAATAACAGATTCAAGTTATCAAAAAATAAATGAAAAGTGCTGCTTAGGGTTGGGCATCGAGAATCGAATTGAACCTGTTGTAACATTTTAGTTTCATCAGAATCATTAAGAAGTTTTAATTTCGATTCCCCTAAACAGTTTGTAAACAATTTTAATCCGTGCTTCGTCTTTGGTTTGCAGTCCGTCGACCGCCAGTAAAACAAGGAAGAACCAGCCACCGAAAAACAACGAAGAAGCCGCCGAAAAACAACAAAGAAGTCGCCAAAAAACAACTCACCTCATTTAGACAATGCCAACATTTTGAACCCACCTCTTAAAAGAATCAGAACAGGAATCATTAAAATTCAAATGATGCCTGATCCTAGTGCTTTTTTTTTTTTTTTTTTAAATTGATTCTTTGCATTAATGAATCAATTCGGAATCGTCATAGAAAAGAATCGCAATTTTCATGTGAATCGATTTCTTTTTTTTTTTTTTTTTTTAAAAAGCACTAGGATCAGGCATTGTTTGAATTTTAACGATTCCTGTTCTGATTCTTTTAAGAGGTGGGTTCAAAAAAGTTTGCATTGTCTAAATCAGGTGAGTTGTTTTTTGGCGGCTTCTTCGTTGTTTTTCGGTGGCTGCTTCTTCCTTGTTTTACTGGCGGTCGACGGACTACAAACCAAAGACGAAGCAGTCCATAGCGGTCCAGTCTGGAGGGCCTCAATGCAAAGGGCAGCAATGAGGAAACTGCACCTCACTGGGAGGTTGACATAAAAAAGTTTAAATTAAAATAGGAAAGGTTATTAGAACATAACATAGCAGCTCCTTCACTTGCCTTCATATGAACATTAAAGGTTCCTCATCACATTCAAATGTTCAATAGTAGCTAAGGTGTTTATTCATGTATTTATTAGTTTATTTGTGAGGGACATTGCAAGAAACACTAACAGGTTAAAATAATATGAATCAGATGTGTTGCATACAGTTAGGGCTGCCACTAATTATATATTTTTTAAAAAAGAATTCATTAATCATTGATTATTTTATTTGATTAATCAGATTTTGAAAAAAGGCACAGGATGTATTTTTGTATGACATTTCTATTGTCATTGTAGGTGATAAAACATTTTAAATACATGTAATTAAAATGCTGCCCATCTCTGCCAACAATGCATAGGCCTATGTGATACAACAATATAAAAGAATACAAGTAAATATATGCTGCATATAATTTGAATTGTCCGTATCAATAACCTGAAGAATTGCAGGTCTGTATAATCCAACAGAAACTAAGAGAAAACCAGGCATTCAATGACAGCAAATAAATCCATAGGCCTACTGCCATCTGCTGGTAAAAAGGACAAACATCAGCTTGACACTTCACTGATGCAACGATGCGTTATGGAGAAAACCAGTGTTAACAGTAACAATGCAGCACACACAATAATTTATTATATCCTCGATTACTTTATTGCAAACAATTCGGCGAATGAATATTAAAACACAACCTTTGAGGGAATCCCTATACGTCCTTCATGGGAACAATATGCATGACGATTTCCCTCTGAACAGCAACGTTATGGTTGAACAAGTTTTACTGTAGCCATAAAATTTGCTATCATGACATTTTATTTTTATTTTTATGAATAACAAGTTCTTCACAGCAATGGCAGGCAGCTTTTCAAAATGTGCAAAACATCAGGTGTAAGTGGAAATAAAAGATACATGGAAAAGTTTTATAGGATATTTTTAAGTTTTATAGGCAATCTTATCTTCCTGTCTTTTATTTTGAAGTTACTTTCGCCTCTGATGTCACCGCCGTTCTACTATATATATATATATATACGTAGATGCCGCATTCAACGGTGCTCCTCATTGGAGCGATACGTCAACGCGGCCGCCATCTTGCCCAGGTGGAGCCGCGCTGTCTAATGCATGTATGGCTATTGAGGCAGGAGATTATTTATGATTAAAATCATCATTACTCGCTGAATTCTCAACCGATTTTCATGCGGTTTGGTTTGTTACAATTGTCAGACATGTAGTTATGATACAGGATACTTGGTTAAATAAAAAATGCAGCTTTTCATACCAAAATATTTGATCTTATGTAGATAAAGTAACAGTAATAGTTCTACAACACATTTAAACTAAACTTTCCCCATGTAATAAATATTATTTTTCTTACTAGATGTACAATGCCCACCATGATGTCATTTAATTATTAATTTTGACTATAAATGTTTATTCACATTTCACACAATGTGCAAAAAATAGTGTATCAACAGGGTTGTGCCGAGCTGCAGTGTAGATTCTGATTAACAAATGTTGGTTTTGTACAAGTGAAAATAAATGACTTAGAGCTGCATGTTTACACAAAATTTTGCTTTAATCTCATATGTATAACACCACAGTGCTCATGGGAGCCTGGACACAGAACTGTTTACATTATTAGGTCATATTTACAAAGAATACAGTGTACAGTAGCTAGTATTATTTTCTGTCTGCCCAGTCCTGTCGAAGTCCTCAGGTCTGAAGTGACAGCTGCAGATGACTGAGGAGTCACTCGGGACAAAGTCCTTTCTCCTCACTGCTGCTACCCATGCCCGTCTCCTATCTGTGTTTTTTGGGAAACTACACACAAAATAAGTGTGTCAGAAAAATGCAGTTCCACATAATTTGTATTTGCAATTCAGGCCACAAGTTAACTACTAACGTTATACTGTGTTGTCACGTTGGTGCCATGAAACAGATAGTTGACAATTTGGAATAACACATACACCGACATAGCTGTTTGACAAAGCATCATAATTTTATAAGTAATATTATATTATTAATTTGGCATTAGGACCAAATCAGGACAGTTACTTTACTTGATTAGCTTAAAAGAAGGATCACTTTTTGAGATATCTCATTAAACATGTTCGTAACAGTAAAATATTGTAAAACAACTTCTTACCTGTGGAATGTTATTCCCTTCTGCTTGGTTTTAACACTTCTTTCGTTCGTACACCCAAATGCAGAGCAAAAATGTGGCATTTTTGCCAAGTCTGACATGGGTCTGAACCGGTCAGAGCACCTAGGCAAGATGGCGGTGACTTTTATTTGATCTTAGTGCGGCGTTTGACACTATTGACCAATCAAATTCAAAACACTTAATTGGCCTAAAAGGTTCTGCACTAAGCTGGTTTAAATCTTATTTATCTGATCGTTTTCAGTTTGTTGATGTTCATAATGAATCATCCTTACGTACTAAAGTTTGTTTTGGAGTTCCACAAAGTTCTGTGCTCGGACCAATCCTATTTACTCTATATATGCTTCCTTTAGGCAACATCATTAGAAATCACTCTATAAATTTCCATTGTTATGCGGATGATACACAGTTGTATTTATCGATGAAGCCAGAAGAAAGTAATCAATTAACTAAACTCCGTAACTGCGTTAAAGACATAAAAAACTGGATGAGCACCAATTTCCTGATGTTAAATTCAGACAAAACTGAAATTATTGTTCTTGGCCCCAAACAACTCAGAGACTCTTTATCTGATGACATAGTTTCTCTAGATGGCATTGCTCTGGCCTCTAGCACTACCGTAAGAAACCTCGGAGTAACATTTGATCAAGATTTGTCTTTTAATTCTCATTTAAAACAAAACTCACGGACTGCATTTTTTCATCTGTGTAATATTGCGAAAATTAGGCCTATCCTGACCCGAAAAGATGCAGAAAAATTGGTCCACACTTTTGTTACCTCTAGGCTGGATTACTGTAACTCTCTATTATCAGGTAGCTCTAGTAAGTCCTTAAAAACTCTCCAGCTAATTCAGAATGCAGCAGCACGTGTACTAACAGGAACTAAGAAACAAGATCATATTTCTCCTGTTTTAGCTTCTCTGCACTGGCTCCCTGTAAAATCCAGAATTGAATTTAAAATCCTACTGTTAACTTATAAAGCTCTAAATGGTCAAGCTCCGTCATATCTTAGAGAGCTCATTGTGCCATATTATCCCACCAGAACACTGCGCTCTGAGAACGCAGGGTTACTTGTGGTCCCTAAAGTCTCCAAAAGTAGATCAGGAGCCAGAGCCTTCAGCTATCAGGCTCCTCTCCTGTGGACTCATCTTCCTGTTGTGGTCCAGGAGGCAGACACCGTCTCCACATTTAAGACTAGACTTAAGACTTTCCTCTCTGATAAAGCTTATAGTTAGGGCTGGCTCAGGCTTGCCCTGTACCAGCCCCTAGTTAGGCTGACTTAGGCCTAGTCTGCCGGAGGACCCCCCTATAATACACCGGGCACCTTCTCTCCTTTTCTCTCGTATTCTATTACTGCATCTTGCTAACTCGGCCATTCTGGATGTCACTAACTCGGCTTCTTCTCCGGAGCCTTTGTGCTCCACTGTCTCTCAGGTTAACTCATATCGCAGCGGTGCCTGGATAGCGTGACGTGTGTGGTTGTGCTGCTGCCGTGGTCCTGCCAGATGCCTCCTGCTGCTGCTGCCATCATTAGTCATTAGTCATACTTCTACTGTTATTATACACATATGATTATTATCACACATGTATACTGCCAGATACTAATATATACTTTCAACATATTGTACCACAGTAGCCAGAACTATAACACTAATATTATTACTTTCATTAATGTTGTTGTAAGCTACTGTCATTACCGTCTGTCCTGCATCTCTCTCTCTCTCTGTCTCTTTTTCTGTCTCATTGTGTCATACGGATTACTGTTAATTTATTATGCTGATCTGTTCTGTACAACATCTGTTGCACGTCTGTCCGTCCTGGAAGAGGGATCCCTCCTCAGTTGCTCTTCCTGAGGTTTCTACCGTTTTTTTCTCCGTTAAAGGGTTTTTTTTGGGGGAGTTTTTCCTTATCCGCTGTGAGGGTCCAAAGGACAGAGGGATGTCGTATGCTGTAAAGCCCTGTGAGGCAAATTGTGATTTGTGATATTGGGCTTTATAAATAAAATTGATTGATTGACGCATCCCACAAGCCAGGGTGCAGCATCTATGTATATATCTATGCGTTCTACTTTTTGTCCAAAACAATAAATGAAAAAATGAATCTGCAATAAACACAAAATCGGGCTGTTATTTGAATTTGGTTTTGTCATTCTTCGTTTTTTAATTCTGACAACAAAAACGGAAAAACAGCTCCATTTTCTTGTTTTTTCGTTTTAAACCAAAAAAAGAAAAACGGGAAAACCACGGTATTTCCGTTTTTTCGTTTTTGGTTTAAAATGAAAAAACGAACTGCCTGAAGGTACCCTGACCTTTGAGGTAGTGGGTCTTATTTTTCCATATGAAATTAAAAATGACGGAATTCACCTTTTTAATTATTTGAGGAGGAACATATAGAGATTGACAAGGATATACTAGTTTTGATATGCCTTCTGCTTTTGTCAATAAGATCCTGCCAAGAATAGAGAGATCTTGTTTGTTCAATCATTGAGTTTATAGATTTAACAAACATCAGATTAGTCTACATGGTGATATAGTGACGTGAAAAATGTGATATATAGCTAAACTCTGCTGGTCTTCTACCCGAAGTATTTGTAAACAACACGGCGATTCCCTGGGGGCACCGCCGGAAGTGAAGGGCGTGAGCAATCGCTGAGGCCCCTGCACTTCCGTTAGTCGAACAACTCCGGGCTATGCCTCCCGAGGTAAAGGAAGAAAAAAAAAATATTTTTATTTATTTATTTTTAACCTATGGATTTCCAGATTGAAATCTCCCCAATTCAACAAAAATGAAAATATAAAAAGTCATACTAATGTGTCAGCATCTAAACCAATCAGCTGTTAAATCAGGTAAGAGCCACTCATTTCACATCATGCCCTGGGTCTTGCGTGTCCCGAGGTGAACTAGAGCAACTGCAGCTGCCTCTAGCTCAGGAAAATATTGTTGTCCACTTCCATGACATCAGAGCTAGTTGGGATTAAGTCAGACACAAATCCGGCATGCATTGTGCAGCAATCACCGGTGATCGAACCTGTGCAGGCCTGGCTCATCCCCAACAAGCTCAGTATAGTGTTAAACACACGACTGTTTCTCTTTAAATACACCTTTTGCTGATTTTTGCATGGCTGAACGCAGGGCTGCATTCAGAACAGTCAGAACAGTCCCACTGCTCATTAAAGCCATAGGCTCAGCCAATCACGTGGCAGCAACTCAATGCGTTCGGACATTTAAACATGGCCAAGACCAAGTTCTAACCGCGCATCAGAGTGGGGGAATCTGATGCGCGGTTCGAACTCGGATGCATCTGAAGTCTTCACTCACTCACTTACTCACTCACCTCGTGGGTGTAAGTGTTTGATATTGTTAACATTTTAGCTAAAATGCATGTGTTTGGGAATGACTGAGCATACGGGTTGATAAATAGGACTTGCATTATACTGCATGTGTTGTGTGACAGTTTGTGAACACGTTTTGATAACTTTGCTTTAAACGCAGCCCCCAATTACTTAAATTTGGAAAGAACGTTCGCCTTTTTTGGATTCTCCATTCACTTGGAGGCATGCAAGAAAAAGTTCCTTCATAAATTCAAGGGAACAGGGGTGAGTAATTGATATACACATGGTCAGTTTGCAGGTGAAGTATTACTTGAAGTGACTTTAAACATGGCATGGTTGTTGGTGCTAGTTTGAGTACCTCAGAACCTGCTGATCTTCTGGGATTTCTTAGCACAGCCATCTTTAGGGTTTACAGGGAATGGTACAAAAACAGAGAAAAAACTCAGTAGGCAGCAAAAATGCCTTGTTGACATGATGATGGCAAAGGGTCAGATGAGAACGGCCAAACTGGATTAAGTTGACAGGAATGCAACAACAATTCAAATAACCAGATGTTACAACAATGCTCTGCGGAGGAGCATCTTTGAAGAGAAAATATGTGGAACCTTGAAGTGGATGGACTACGGCAGCAGAAAACCACAGTGGGTTTCACTCTGGTCAGCTAAGAACAGGAGACTGAGGCTACAGTGGGCACAGGCTCACCTAAACAGGACAATAGATGACTGGAAAAACGTTGCCTGGTTTGATAAGTCTCAATTTCTGCTGCCCAATCAGATGGTGGGGTCAGAATCTGGCATAAACAACATGAAAGCATTGACTTTGTATCAACAGTTCAGGCTGAAGGTGGTGGTATAATGGTATGGGGGATATTATCTTGGCACACTTTGGGCCCTTTAGTTCCAACTGAGCATTGTTTTAACTCCACAGCCTGAGTATTGTTGCTGACTGTGTTCATCCCTTTATGACCACAGTGTACCCATCTTCTGATGGCTACTTCCAGCAGGATAATGCACCATGTCACAAAGTTCAAATCACCTCAAACTGGTTTTTTGAACATGACAATGAGTTCACTGTAATCCAATGGCCTCCACAGTCACCAGATCTCAATCCAATAGAGCACCTTTGGGATATGGTAGAACGGGAGATTGGCATCACGGATGTGCAGCCTACAAATCTGCAGCAAATGTGTGATGCCATCATGTCAATATGGACCATTTCTCTGAGGAATATAAAATGACAATGTCCCACGTTCCCTGACAGCAGCAGAAAGAGATGTGCATACAGCAATGTTAACTGGAATATCTTGTTTTTATTCACATTCAGCTGAGCCATGGATCAATCTAAACAAAGCTTATTTTACAGCTCTGAGTTCATTGTCTGCCAAAAATGTACATCTGATGCTTCTGGCCCATTCCCATAAAATATATAGCTACTGAAACAGCTTTATTCTCAAATACAAAGCCAGAAGCAATGGCTTTTTGTAACTCTTGACACTGAGCAGTCTGTCAACACAAAGATGTACAGGAAAAAGGCGACATTAGA
The DNA here is from genome assembly GCF_041903045.1 of Epinephelus lanceolatus. NCBI lineage: Eukaryota > Metazoa > Chordata > Actinopteri > Perciformes > Serranidae > Epinephelus > Epinephelus lanceolatus. Next base: position 1,349,732 of record NC_135747.1, read on the forward strand.
AAAATTCAATTACAAAGTGCTGATGTTCACTTCTGGGAAACTTCATCAAACTTTGGCTCTGAAAAACAAAGCACAGACATTAGCTCAGTGTATGTTTGATTATGTACTCAAATTTCATCAGGCATCACTAAAAATACTAAGATTAAACCTCTATATCCACAATAAATGACAGTAGGTAGGAGCTGTTCAAAACACAAATTACTGGACAAATCAAGACACAGACCAAGCTAACATTTAGACTGTGCAACAAAAATGTTACAAGGCTAAACGGTAAGGATTGCTCAATGGCCTCCCAGGCCATTGAGCAATCCTTACCGTTTAGCCTTGTCAGATTAGTATATCCATATTAGTATATCTAGTATATCCCACATTATTAGAATCTTTGTGTGTTGGTTTGCTGATCCCACTAACTTTGCGTATTTTTTTCCTTGCCAGTAGGTGTTCCTCAAATTCAAGGAAGGATCCTAAAATGGCCGAATTTCAAGGGGGCTATGTCATCGAACCCTGTCAATGGACTGATCCAATGTCAAGGATCCTTCCGAAGGACTGAGTCCTTCTTTCAGAGAAATTCCAAGGATGCATGTGCGTATCCTCAGCAGGTAAAAAATCCCCATAATGCTTTGCACACAATTTGCTAGAGGTGAAGGCGGGACCTCTTCAATGAAACTTGCGCCAGCAGTACTTTGATAAAAACTCCTGGAGACATTAATCCAAATAAATGACATTTTTATTTTACAAGCATGAAAAAACATGTTGACAGAAACCTCAGAATTTATACTTTCCAATGTGTCCACTGCCAAATTATAAGATTTTTTAAAATAACGTGATTTAGATAAAACAAAGTTTTTAAATTAATCATTTACAGCAGAGATGGAGTGCTAGGTGATTACCTCCCCCCACTATTCACATGATAACGCCATGATAATTGCTTTCATTCTGTCAGCTTCAATTGGTGTATTTTTCGGGGGAATCGTGGTGAGAACAGCCACAGTAAAGACATTGGTATATCCTGCAGGTCAAAGCATCCATCATTTGTTTTCAGGTGAACATATTTCAGAAGATTACACAGCGGTATCATGTACAATCAGCGCAGTCAGCTGTTTCTGAGCAGTGCGACTCATCAGATTAGATATGCTGTTCATATTATTGTAGCGGAGTGTGAGATGATACACACATAAAATATGGAACACTTTAGAATCACAGAGTGATTCTGTGTGAGTCTGCGTATACGTGTATACTGTAAATGATCATTTAGATCTTTTTTCAGCTGTTGTCTTTACTTCATTACTCCACTTACTCAGTATGATTCAGAAATATATTCTCCCCATAAGTTGCGTAACTAAAAATACTGATACATTTGTTTAAAATTGTACAATGAGTGACAAAATTATCTCAGTACCCTGAAACCCCCTCAGTCTGCTGAGGTTTAATTACGCACACCTGGGGACACGACACGTGTTAGCCTGTTCCAATGTGTGTTCACTGAATGCTAGGAGGGGTTCTTGCCTTGCCTTTGGAGGATCCTTCCTTGGGAGGACTCATCCTCCTAAGGAAGAATGCTTGACTTTGAAAAACACCCTGCGTGTCCTTGTGTTTCAGTCCAAGTGCTCTTGCTAAATTCAGTGGTTTTCAAGGGTACATGAATGCAGCACAGGTGGAGCTCTTCTTTTTTTCCCCTTCAGCAGCAGTTTGTGGAGTTTTGACTCACAGGGTGGAAAACTGATCATCCTCTCATCATGGATGTACCAGCTGTTTGTGAATGAAAGCAAACGTTTGACCGAACGCAATGTATGCTTAAGTTTCACTTTCACTTTCTGCTGTGACAAGAGCACCAGAGGACCAAGAATGTTGATGGAATGACTAACCGAACGGTTTATATATTTCAACAGCACTTCTAATGAACGGTCCAGCTCCAAAAGTAGAAAACTGAATTGTGGCTGTAGATATTTTAATCATGGTGGGCTGCCACAAATAAATGAATATGTGGGAAACCCTGATATCTAGCAACTCACTTGCCCAACCGGGCAAATGGTAAAAAACAATAATAAAAAAATAATTTAACACATTGTTCTTTCTAGAGCTGATAGTGGAAGTAGCTAAGGAGGGAGCCATCTCACTTTATTGTATCTCTATTATGAGTTGCACATGCACACCAATCGGGCACTTGTGAAGACATGGTGGCGAGTAAAGACAAAGTTAATGAGCTTAAACGAAAGTGAGTTTTCAATTATCCTCAAAACAGGAGGTTAGTTGGGAGGCATTAGATGATGTGGGTAAAACTCCAACTATGTGTTGTGCAGTTTGCCGCAAGCTTGAAAACAAGGCGGATAAATTAGGGTTGTTTGTCAAGTTTATGAAAAAACAAAGTGGGAGTGCCATAACAAGTGTCGTTTAGTCTTTAGTCTTTGTTGTTATTTAATAACCACTAATAAATAAAACAATTTGTATAGGGGCAAGTAAAAATTGATTTTGGGCAGTAGATTTCTGACCCACTTGCCCAGTCGGGTGAGTGATAACAAACATGAACACTGAACCCTGCACTGTGTGAGATGGGTCTAATAAAATTTTGGTTGCCATTTGTGTCAGACCCTGCAGTATCAACGGGAGTGATGTCAGATTATGTGATGAATATGAGGTTAATCTCAGCACTAAAATGTCAATAGAAAAAAGTATTTGAGAGCAGTAGCACATCCTTAGTTTGTGACATTGATCTGAGTTGCTCTTATGACTTTAAAATGCAGAAAAGAATAAACAAGCTGTGGCCCTGCTGCTGACACATCACAAACATAACTGAAAACAAAGACCTTGCAGATATAGGCAAACATTTATCATAAAATACATTAAGTTTTTGCAATTTCAGCATGAAAAAAACCAACAATCAGAGTATTGCGGTTCACAACACAGCTACAAGTTGTAATGGTTGACCAATAGTTGACTCACCTGTGAATTTGAACTCTGGAAAAGATGTGAGGTCTCCACCACCATAGAGTCTCTGAAGTTTTGCTACCTCCTCAGCCAAGGCCTTTTCATACTCTGAACCTGCATCGACTAGCCCCCCAGTAGCCCTACAGGAGGAGGGCAAAGATCAATATCATGTATCAGCTGAACTTTTTCCACAATATTCTAATATTCTGATACTGAATTTTGGGTTTCCATTATCGGTCAGCTATAATCATCAAAATTAAAAGAAATAAACACTTGAAATATATCAGTCTGTGTGTAATGAATGTATTTAATATGAGTTTCACTTTTTGGATGGATGGCTGGACGGATGGCTGGAATTTTTTCTCGAGGCGCAAGCATCACATAGGTTTACATTACAACACCAAGTACCGTGCGTATGGCCAGAGAAGAGAGGGAGAGATGCTGTGCTACTGCCGGTGGAGTCGCTGTTCCCTCTGCAGGGAGGGAAACTTTCGGTAACTCGCTAAAAGAGTCTGACAAGTCCGGGGCTGTTTAAAAAACATTAAGGATGCCCAGGCCTAACAACGCTACAGTTTATTCCACACTACTGGAGCTTCTCCTCTATTTGGAACCACCGTGGAGTAATTATAATAATTACACTTTTGGCCATGCTTGTTGTTGCCGTGGGTAACAGTATGATGTCAATAAGCCGAAATATCACAAGTATCACGATATGAATTTTTCATATATTAAGAAATTATTTATTTTCATTTATTATCATCATGAACAAGATGATATGTCACACCCATAGTTACCAGTTAATGATTGTCAGGCAATTGAAAGCAAAATGAACCAAAATTGACATCCCTAATCAGTACAAATCAGCACATTTCAGATTTTTTAAATAACTTTGATGGAACACACATAAGGCAAATGCAGAATCACTCTTCATTTATTTTAGTTTAGTAGTTGAAGTAGTTGTTTACAAGTTTCAGTAATTGTGTAAAGGGACATCTTGTGTCATCATCCATCATTTCTCATGTTTTCCAGACTAAAATCCTGTAGCACAAACTGGGCTCAGATACTTTAATTTATCCTTTAAAAGACTAAATTTCAATTTGGGCTTTGGAAAGTGTGTATCAAAGCCCATGGTATCTTGAGAATCCCATCTAGATGGACACATGGCAATGGAAATGCAAAACTAGTATGGGATGCAATTGAGGTAAGAGCCCAAATGGCCTCAAGATTACCAGGCCAAGATGACTTGTGCAGACTGTGCAAGTGTCACAATGCTCAGGAACTTCCCCTGGTGTGACACAGGAGGAGCCAGGCCCAAAGTCACCCCACAGTGCCCGAAACCTCCTGGTAACATAACAGCAGAACAACAAAACACTGTTGGATCAAGTGGACAAGGAGAAGGAGTGGCTGCAGTTTGATGACAATGCCGATTTCATCTTGGATGCAACTGCCAAGGGTGACGCTGAGCAAGACAATGACCACCATCAATTTCAGCCTAGCAGATGAGAGGTTTGGACTGGAGAAGAGAGCAGCAAAACTCCCCTACACCATGAACAACAGAGTGAGTGAGATCCACCAACTTATGCAGGAACTGAAGAGCTAGAGGCTGCGGTTCAAGGAGGCAATGGAGGAGGTGACGGAACACTTCACAGGACAGTATTCTCTAGTAAGAGCTGGCAACCTTGAGGTGGGCTGAGTAGCATATGAGCCGGTGGAAGGAGAGGGTCAGGAGGTGAACAGCCTTTCTAATTAACTCTTTTGGATTTACAAAACAGCTGTTAGGGCAAAGGCGCAGCTGGCCACTCACCTGCTCCAAAACTGCGATCAACCTCAGGGACACCTTCAGCAATGAATCCAGGAAGCAAGATCTGGGTCACTGTAAGTCCTTGATTAACCCACCAGCACCAACTCTGGACTTCAACAAGGAAGAGCCTGGCTGGAAGGAAGTCCAAAAGGTGGTCAAGGATACAAGAACAAGCTCAGCCCCAGGACCAAGTGGGGTACCTTACAGTGTATACAAGAATTGCCCAAGGTTTCTTTACAGGCACTGGAGGATTCTTAAGGGGATCTGGAGGCCGGGCTAGGTAGGTCATCAGTGGAGGGACATGGAAATGGTGTGGATTCAAAAGAAGGAAGAGTTGAAAAGCCTTGATCAGTTCAGAACCATCTCACTGCTCAGTGCTGAGGGATAGATTTTCTTAAGCGCTGTTGCAAGGCCCCTGTCAGACTAACTCCTGAGGAACTCCTACATTGATACCTCGGTCCAGAAAGGAGGTATCCTGAAGGTACTGGGCTGTCTGGGGCACACAGGCAAGGTCTCCCAGCTGACAAGAGAAGCCTGGAACAAGGGGACCTGTTGGTGTTGTGGCTGGACCTTGCAAGTGCCTGTGGGTCCATACCCCACAAGCTGGTTGAAGAGGCACTGAACCAGCACCATATTGTTGGTGAGTTTAGGGACCCCGTTTCGGACTAGTACAACAGCTTCAGTCTGAAAATCTCTAGCCCTTTTAGTTAGGAATTGTGCAAAACTGTTTTAGTTTAAACAGACCGAGGCGGCCTTCCGCAATCGGAGGGGCTATTGAAGACAGTGGCTCGCAGGTGCGGCGTCATCAACAGCTCCTCCCAAAGGTCTTCCTCGGTCTTTTTAAACTAAAAGCGTTCTACCAATATAACTACCCTACAAGGTGGAAAATTGGGCACGTCGGATCAACTCGCCAATCTGGCTCTGTGTGTCTAAAAGTTCTCAGCTTGCTGGCAAAATGTCCCAACATTTGCGGAAAATCTGGCAGTGTAAAAGGGGCTTCTGTTAGGTCTACGACGTCAGAGTGGCACAAGCTCAAGCAAAGCTTTTCACGTTGACCATGAACATGCTGGTGAAGTCTGCTGAGGTTCAGTGCAGAGGGCCTACCACCAATACATTCAGCTGCCTGTCAAGGCCTTTATAGCCCAGTTTCCACAGAGCGGTGTGGTACGGTACAGTTCAGTTCGGTACGTGGCTTTTCCGTTTCCACTGTGAAACGCTGTGGATGGTACCAATGGAACTGTTTCGTACCGTCCCCATTTTTGGTACCCCTTCTATTGGGGTACCTAGCACACACATCTGTTACTAAAAAAGGTGGAGCTGCGAACACTTCAGTCCGTTGATTGGTCAATAGCGGATGGTCACTCTGCACAGGGCCGAGTTGTGGCTGGTTTTTAGGCTCATGTAACCACTATTCATATTGTGAAGAGTTTATTAGTAGACTTTAACTATAAAATGAAAGGATGTTTTGCTGCCTCTTGCAGCAGCTGTAGTCGGAGAAAAAAAAAAGCTTCATTCACTAAGCCGACTGCCGGCAACTTTTAAGGTGGAACATTTATTTGTTATGTTACGCAATGCATGAGCTGAGGGCGTGAGTCAATCAACACACTGTGACAACTTTGACCATTACTTTAGTTTTTATATGACATACACTTTTAGTAATGAGTGGATCATCAAGCGTTTATAAATATTAATTTCGACCGGGTTATGTGAACTGCATATATTCTAATCCTCTTGAGGTCAGGACAGGACAGAGGTGAAGTGCAGCAGAGGCCGTGGAGGTTGCGAAGTCACAACTAAAACATGGGGTGCTGGTGCAGTGTCTCATTGAAGGGCTGGCCTGGGTAGCAGCCCAACACCTCGCTACAACAAGGTGCAGGCAAAGGACACAAAGGTGCCAATTCAGGATGAGGAGCGAGCATCAGTCAAGGACCAAGACAGCAGGATGTTTGGAATTGGGCAGCAGGGAGCCTGGACAAGATAGGAACATGGAGTGCAAAGTCTCATGGGCACAGTACTGGAAAGCTGAGCCCCACTGAATAAAATTAATCCACGCTATCCATGTCATTTTACCAAGCCCATCCACCTTGTTTTGCTGGGGGAAGATGGAGTCACTAGAGATGGACCCTGGAGCACATCCTCAGCTGCCGATCAAAAGCCCAAGGTGAGGGGCGCTACCTGAAAATCTGACAGCTGAAGCCTGTTCCCTTAATAACTTTCAAATGCTGAACATGAATGATTACCAACCTTCATTTGAATCACTGTGCGAGACAAACCTTAATAAGGTAACTTGCATGGAACATTTTAGTAATTTAGCACGTTTACAGCTCTGCTGCAGCAGGGTTTGCTGAACCTACTCTAAGCCCAGTTAAGTCAATGACAGAGTCACAGCCCCATGAAGTTGAGAGAACTAAAAAACAAACAGGGATGAAATTCTGACCTGCTTGGTTGAGGTAATGAGACTTACTGGCTTTTTGTGGAGTACTCGCGTATGGAGTCCAAGAAGAGCTTCTGAATTGGGTCCATTTGAGCTGAGAGTCACAAGGAGAAAAAAAACAAAACAAAAAAAAAAAAAACACTAAAATGAGTTTCTCTTCACATAAAAATACTCAAACCAGAATCATGCTTTTGGATATCATCTGCCCATTTGGCTAGAACAAATAAGTAACAACCAATCCAGTTTTAACCGTAACCCTCATGCACATAACAGCACCTGGGAGTGGTGGACAGAGTAGAGAGCTACAGGAGTCAGATAGGAAAGAACGTGTGAAAGGTCAGGTCAGTAGACGGGTTAAAGGTTGCTGTGATAGGTCATGCTAAGCTACACACTTAGAGACCTGATGTAAGGTATAGGTTGCCTAGAGTCTAATCCAACAAGACATCTAACAGTGAAGTCCAAACAACAAATTCAAAATCTTCAACTCTGACTCCATACACAGCAACCAGGGTGCAATCTCACCAGATACTTTTACCATGACAGAAAAGTTACATTTACACATTATCCATTACAAAATACACCAATAGGATTACACATGTAGGGATTGATTACATATTACTTTTACCATCCGACCAAGTATGAGAAGTGTGAGGGACAGAGGAAGAGGAACAAAAAAGTTTAGGATATAAAAAATAAAAATAAAAAAATCAGGTTACCGCTGCAACCTTCTCCTTCACCAATGGAAAGAGTACCTTTAACATTATCTTTAGTTTAACAGTCCCCAATACAAAATCAAGTAGAACAGTACTATAAAAACTTTGACACAAAACTGGAAGATAGACAGTGCTGAGAATTATTTTCCTATCATGTTGAAACATCTTAGGAAAGAAGACTGGGGTTCTTGAAGCCAAACAATCTGTAACTTGGATTAGAACAAAAAAAGCAGTGACTAAAAAAGTGGGAAGAACAGAATAGTGACTTATGCAGGAAGGTGGAAAGATATTCTTGAAAACAAAAGAAATGAGTGCAGTAAGCAGGCAGACATTGGTAAGTAAAAAACAAAAAAACTTGAGGGAAATAAAAGAAGTAGAAAAAAGGTGTTTGGAAATAAACCACACCAAAAGGGAAACATCTGTGCAGTTAAGACATGCATCATATGCAAGATGACTAAAGCAGCACAAACGCATTGGACAATGAGTTCAACTACAGCTACATGAAAGATGACCCAGCAGGGGCAGGATAGGGCTGTAACATGGCTTGGTGGATATGTCATGAAGAAGGGAAGATATTGTAAGCTAAAATGGATCAAGTAACACAAGGGACTATTAGAAACAACCTGTGCAAGTGTACAGCAAAAAGTGTGTCTGTGATGTTAGGTATCTTTACAATTTATCCTTACACTCATCACAAACGACTACTGTATACTCATATAAATGGCGATAAAAATGACTGCTGGTAGACTGCAGGGTCCACAGAGGAAAAGAGAAGGATTGTGGGGGAGGGGGGTGTTGTAGTGTGTACCCTCAAACGGTTCAACTGGCTCAGCTGGGGCGTCCGCCTGCAGCTCCTCTCCTGCAGCTGCAGCTACAACTGGAGCAGGGAACACCAGCTTCTCGGGGCTCTCCACAGGGGCAAAAACTTCAGCTGTTGCTTCAGCTTCTACAGGCTCTGCAGCAGCTTCTACAGGTTCAGCTTCAACTTCTACAGGCTCTGCAGTAACTTCTACAGGGGCAGCTCCAGGTTCTGGGGCCACTTCTACTGGGACAGCTTCAGCAGCTGCAGGCTCTGGGGCAGCTTCAGCCACAGGCTCTGCAGCAGCTTCTACAGGGACAACTTCAGGTGCAGCTTCTACAGCAGGGGATTCGGGGGCTGCTTCGACAGGAACTTCAGCAGCAGATGCAGCCTCTGCAGCTGTGGCTTCAGGGGCTGCCTCAACAAAAGGTTCTGCTAAAGCAGCTTCAGGGGCTGGTGCATCATCAACAGCAGGGGCTTCAGCTGCAGCTTCTGGTGCTGCAGCAGCTTCAACAGGAGCTTCACCAACTGGGGCAGCAGTTTCAGCTGCAGGGGCAGCAGCTTCAACAGGAGCTTCAGGTGCTGGAGCAGCAGCTTCAACTACAGATGCTGCAGCTTCATCAACAACTTCAACCACTGGTACGGCTTCGGCAACCACTTCAGCCACAGCTTCAACCGCTGGTGCAGCTTCAGCAACCACTTCAGCCACAGCTTCAACCACTGGTGCAGCTTCAGCAACTGCTTCAGCGACAGCCTCAACTATAGGTGCAGCTTCCGCAACAGCTTCAACCACAGCTTCAGCAACAGCCTCAACAACGGGTGGAGCTTCTATGACTGCTTCAACCATAGGTGTGGCTTCAGCTGCTGGGGCAGCAGCTTCTACCACAGGGGTGGTTGCAGCAGACTCAGGTGCAGCAGCAGAGGGTGTAGGCTCTGCAGCTGGTGTGGCTGCAGCTTCTGCTGCTGTAGAAACTCCTTTCTTGGGAAACTCATATGACTTGTGCTGGACATGTTTTTCTACATTGAAGTATGTTTTAACCTGGTCTTTGTCTAGGACAAAGAAGGAGGGCAAGCAGACAAAATGCATTATTTATTTTAACATATGTATATGGCTGAATGACAAAATGTCCATTGTAAACCCACATTTAACAAAATCCCAACATTTTACACAGAAAAAGACTGAAAGTTTTTTTTTTTTTTTAAACACACACACACACACACACACACACACACACACACACGTAATTAAAGACCTTTAACAAAAAATGAAATAAATAAATTACGTGCCTGTGAGTTAGCCAAAGGGATACAGCAAATGTATTATAGAAAAGCTTCAAGAAAACTCATAACAGAAAAGAATGACAACTGTGGTATTGACCACAACAGCTTTATACTGCGATAAATGTTCTGTGTTGTAATCAAAAGGACCTAAATGTATTAACACTGGTCAGCTGATGGGATAGTTAGTAGGTCAAGTATTTTTTTAAAACCTGTAGAAGGAAAGCCAGGAGGTGAAAATGATAAAGACATTGGTGTGTCTCAATTCCTTACAATATGCTGGATAGAGATTCTATAGTTTAGATAGCAAAGAAGAGTCAAGCCCCTGTGACCTTGGGTTCTTGGGTATAACTAGGCTGTTGGAAGGATTGTTGGTCAGTTTGACATTATACTTAGTTTTGTACATGTACTGTTTACTCCCTGGCAAAAGGACTAGATAAAAACATACTTAAAGACAACTGAGACAGTCTAGAGGTGGTTTATTTGTTCATCAAAATAGAGACTGACCTGAAAGTACAATTTTATTCATCAGTAATCCAACAGCAATGTTGTCCACCTCATAACCCCAGCACACACGCACGCACACACACACACACACACACACACACACACACACACACAAAGAAAAACACATGGACATAAACCTGCCATAAATGCCAAATCCTAGCAAAAGCAGCTCATTCTAGCAGCAACAGGTTAAATAGGCTTAGGCTTTTTTATTTTGTTTTTTTTTTTATTTAAAAACACACCACTGCCGTCTCTGCCTGCGGCCATGACAGCTGCTGCATGTTATGTGTTTTTACCATGACATGAGTCACATGGGTTGGAATCCCACTCCTGACCTTTCCTGTGACATTCTCTACAGCAGTGCACCAAACAATATAATGTCAAACGCTGTCAAAAGCTAAAACCTACCTTTGTACTGGACAATGCTGTTTTCTGCTACATTGTTTCTGCATAATATTACCAGCTACCACTTACTTAGAATTAGGCTACTTCATGTAGTAGAGAATTCCTGGGTCTAACCTCGAAAACTCTTAAGAAATGCAGTCATACAGTCAGATGACAGCAGAGGAAAAACACATCTCCATTGTTTTAACAAATCAATGTTGGCTTTCCAACTAAATAATTCAATTCTTTCATGGCTCTCTAATGTATATAGTGTCCAAAGCCTTTCTGTACTTTTAAGCTTTGGCAATGTCACTACTAGTGATGAGCATTTTTTAGGTAATTTCCATATTCAAGTTCTTGCATTACATTATTATCAAGCACCAGGTACTCGCAAATGAACAAAACAAAACAAACCCTTTTGTAAGAACAGGATAGGAAATGAACAGTCAAGCAAAAATGTGGGTGAGGTTAGGGTTAGCCTACCTTTCTGCACTGCACAGACTCTAAAGGCCTTTGCATACCAAGTCTTTGTTTTGGATGCATTTTTTAAATCCTGAAAAAAAATGTTACGCACGGACCCTTGCACACTGATTCCCATGCCTTTTATCATTTAATTCATTGCAAAAAATTGCAAAACGTGACAAAATGTCTCTCTCCACTGGAGTTACCTATGTAGCTGTAACCACTCACTTCCTGTGTCTTGCATTCCGGTTTGGCATTTGAGTTATTGGCATTATTCTGTGAGCCCCAATTTTATTCACTGCTTCTTGGTCAAACTACTGATTTTCACTTACGCATGTGACTGGTGTCCACTGATTCATAAATATGCGTATGACGCCTCCAGTATCCAACTTAAGGAAGAGACGGATGGAAACCTGATAGAAACTACCTGTAGCCATGGGGGAGAGGGTAATTTTGTGTGTTTTTCGCCATCAAGTAGTTTGGAATATATGCTTGGTACATTACCTTTATATTGCATCAACTGTGCCTCAAGTTTTAGCACTTTTAGCCTGGCAGTGTCCACAAAGTTACAAGCTATTTTTTCCCCAGGAAAAAAACTTTTAAGTGCAGCTGCCTTTTTTCTGCAGAGGTCTGGATAAAAGTAAGGGTTACAAAACTGAGGATAAGTCATGTGACAGCGCCACACCGAGAAATATAGATGATAGAGTTGCCACCTGTCCCATATTGAAAAATAAAATTGTCCCTTATGGATTCAAATAGGAATGAATGGACTTCCAGTTGACTCTCCTCCAACAGACTTCTGTTATGAATATTTTAATGACAGACAAAAGTTTTGTGCAAACATGACTGCAAACAAAAAAAAAATGGACTCAGTGTGCAAAGGCCTTAAGACTGTAGAGATGAGCTATGGTACGAAGCGTGAACATTGTCCATTCATTTTTGTTGTTGTTGAAATACTTTCAAACATCACTCTTAAGCCTGGTCAGCTGTAACACTGTATTGAGTGATGTCTGATCAAAACGTAGGTTATCTGCAGCTGTGAAGATCTATCACATTTGCTATATAGATCTGCTTTGTTATTATAATTATATAAATTATAATAATATTTATTAATGATATAATATTCCTTATTATTAATTATAACTTGACATTAATTTTCCCCAATTCAGTAGCTCAGTCCATAGGGACTTGGGTCGCCTGTCAAGTCCCCGTCCAGACCAAATATGTAGCATGGTGCCAGTTCACCTCCTGGGCACTGCCAAGCACAAACAGGACCCATTCATGCACAAGCTCATTCAGCAAGTGGAGAGCCCCCTCACTCTGACATCTCTCCACTTGCTGTGTGTGCATGCATGGGTCCTGTTTGTGCATGTGTGTGTCTTTCGCACCTGTGTGTTAATGACAAAAAGAGTGAAAAAATTTAATTTCCCCTCAGAAGGATTAATAAAGTATATAATTTTTTTTTTTTTTAAATAAAAAATTAAATTTTATGGTTATGAGGCTGATCTAAAAAGGTATATTAAGCATATAATTTCACATGATTTTCAAGCAGATTTATAAATGTTTGTCCCTGGTGGACATAGTTATACCACTTTCATCTGAAAGAGTAAGTAATACCAATTTCAGCAGTATGTGTAGACATCTGTGCATTGAGATTTGACTGACTTACGACTCTGAGAAGAAATTGTGCTAACTGCATCAATCACGTTCAAAAGGTTAAGCCAGTTTTAAGGAACTGTTAAGACTCTATAATGCCAGGCAGGTAGAAAGATAAACCAGACCTCAAATGAAATCAGAATAACAACAACAGCAACAAGAACTGCAGACCAGTTAGGACTTAGGGCTGCTTTATGTCTGTAACGTTGTGTCCTTATTCTAGTGAGAAATTGCAGACAGACTACACAATGGAGCAGTGTACACAGGAGACGGATCAGCTGTAGACAGTAGGGGGCAGATAAACAGATACCATAGGAAGTTTAATGGCACTAGATACTTTTCATAAGTTTATGTCTTTGGCTGAAACATACTGTACACAATTCATCCAAACAAACACAAAATGGTGTAAAAACAAACAGCAATGTTACAGTAGCAAATAACAGTAATGTGCAGACCCTCAAAGTCTGAGGTTTTTGGAGACTACTGTTGTGGAAAATAACTTCAAAGTGCAGGTTTCACCTACACTGAAACCTGATATGTGTCTTCCTTGAACAGATCAATCTTCATTCAAGAGCTGATAAAGGCTCAGCCACTGGTTGTGACAATCGCAGTGACTCTCTGAAACCTACCCAAATTGTTCTTTTTTGTAGACTTCTTGGATCCCCCGGATTTTGTGCTGAGGGCTACAGCTGCAGGTGCTCTTCTCAGAATGCTCCAGCTCTCAGCCTGTAAACACTGACAAACCACACACACATGCATGACATTACACTCAGCATTTTCCAACACTGAAAAGGAGCAGTGACTTGAGTATTTTCAAAATGCACAAATTAAGTCTTCAGGACTGAAGCGGTTGTTGATCAATACAAATACACAGTGACTACTGGGCTGGGCTTGGTTTTCTGGCTTTTAACATTTACCTGCACCTAGCAAGCTAAGAAATGCACAGCTGGGGAGGGGACAGCAACAAGTCATATTTTAGCCACTAAAAAAAAAAAAATCTGTATCAGTACACTATATTCAGAATACTACTGTAATGTCAGACAGTGATTTCCATTGTGAAATTGAAGCCATTATATTGCTCTCTTCAAAGCCAGAGTCCATTGAGAAAACTGATGTTATTTGTCTTATTGTCTGACTTTGGCATTTAAAAGAGTTAGCTTGGAATCACCAAATTCACAAAATAACACAAACTGACTAACTAACTAACTAACTAACTAACTGATCAAAGCAACAGTAGATCCTAAAATTACATTTTTTAAATCAATGGAATCTGGAGGGTTTTAACAAGAGCAAAGATGGTGAACTGAAGCTGTTTATGGCTTTCCTGTTGGAATGGGCTGTTTGACAGAAAGGTAAAGCAGTGAAAATACTCTCAATATAGCATACACTTAAACTAATACGGGTATTTTAGGTGCTGACTTCCCTCCACAGCAGTACATTGCTTAGCCTCCATGTTGGTAGCCAGCCTGCTTCAACTAAGAGCGTGCTGATGGACATCTACTGTTTGTAATATAGTGATTCTAGATAAGTATCCCATACAGCCCCACTTCCAAAAATCTTAACTCGAGCACTCGGAGAGCACAGACCTCCGCCAAGCAGCTCGGATTTCCCCTAATTTTATTATTTTATCCACTTCGCTTCAACCGATCACCACCAAAATTTTATCATCTGTTCCTTGTCCCATTATCAACCTTTCCTGAAAATTTCATCAAAATCCGTTCAAAACTTTGAGTTATTTTGCAGACAAACTGACCAACACCGGCGAAAACATAACCTCCTTGGCGGAGGTAACTATCCCTTTAAATCCAGTCTTAACACCAAAGAGACTCTTCCCAGTAACACCTGCAGTACCATGTTTATGCAGCAATAATTGCTAGTGTAATCAGTGAGCGCGTTTACATGCACACTAATAAACCGATCATTATCTGATTTCTGGAGTTACCTGATTATTCAAGTGGTCATGTAAACAGCATAATCCGATAGGCTTTATCAGATAAAAGCCATTACCTGATTATGAGAAATCAGATAAACACATCTATCTTTTTCCCCAATAGTCAGATTATTCAGTGCATGTATACCCTTTAATCTGGTTTCTTTCAGGTTTTGCTATTTTATACTCCCACTCCATACATTTTAGAGGGAAATATTGTACTTTCTACTCCACTATGTTAATCTGACAGCTTTTGTTTCCTTTCAGATAAAGATTTTACATAAAATAATATATTTTTATATTCTCAGTGTTTAAATTGTCACTTTTATTTTATCTTACTTATATGTTATGCACTTTGTGTGACAAGTTTATATACAATACACTTGTATATTGCACTTTGCAGTATTTTTACTACGAATCTACCCAAAGTATGTAAAATTGATAAACTACATATTAGAATGCTCTCACATGTATTTGTTAATGATAAAAACAAACAGTACTATAAGAATATAAACTGTCAGCATGATGAGTGCTTTATTTTGCAAATATAGGACTTGCATACTTTTCGAGGTTTTTCAAGGATATGAGTACCTACTGTAACAGGAAGTTTGAGTTTTGTCATGTACTTGGGGAGAAATCCAACTGAAGGACTGAATCATGTAAACCAGGTTTTTCTGATTATCAGATTATTGAAGTGCACGTAAACGTGTCAAATCGGATTATTACCATTACCTGATTATTCCCAGTTATCTGATTATTGTGCGCATGTAACCGTGCTCAGTGACTCTACACTGATCAATGTTCACTAGCTTCTTGTGAAAATTTCCCTTGTCAGCACTCATTACGCTCAGAAAGTCAAATTCCTCAGTGAAGCTTTAGCTGCCCGGCCTGTGTTCCTGCTTGCTCCGCTGAGGAGTGCAGTTAGCTTACTAACAGTCTGTAATAACTGGCACAGTCTGTGCTTCAAGTTTCCTAATTCACATGTTTACCAGATTATGTTTTCATTTTAAAGAAGCACAAATTTAAAGCACTTAACATTAAAGCGGTCTCAATGCTATCTTCAGGGACGTTGTTCCGTTAAGCTAACTGCAGCCACGAGTAACGTTACGACACAGACAAACTGATAACTCAGTCCAAGCCATCACAAAACACTGACAGAGTAATTCCCACAATGGCACGACAGTTAAGTAATACGTTTATGTTTATGCTTATGCTTGTGCTTACGTTAACCCTAGACATTATATTACCTTGACACAACCCAATCGTCCTATCCTCAGCAAGGAAGCCGCCATCTTTCCGTACAGCCTGCCTGTGCTGGGAGTGGGAGGAAATAAATACACAACGATAAACCAAGACAATAATAACGACGTCAAAAAATATTTTACTTATAGTTAGTTATACTGTATTAGCATCGTGCAAGAAAACAGAACCGCAAAAAATATAAATAAAAAAATAAATAATTGCAGCAAACCATCCAGCCTTGTCATAACGAAATAAAAAAACAGCATGTATTGAAAGTGAATGTTATTCAATGAACGTCGATATTGGCTGTTACCTTTACAGAAATAAGGCTATTTGATGCTTCTTTTCTGATGGTCAGTGGTCCTTCAGCTGCTCACTGCAACATCGACGTGAATCAGTCTAAGTTTATCACCTTTTACGTAACGAATGAATGCGACAGTGAACGCCCACTTCCTGACAAAATCCCTGCAGGTGTTGTCCGTTAAGAAATTTGTCTGTTTAATGTTACAGTCTGTGAATATCTTATATGTAGTTAATATTCAGCACATATGTGTGAATGTGTGGAACTGTAAATACGTGGGGTCTGCCCATTTACTCGTATAGCCAACTTTTCGTAGTAAATGTGATAGATTGAGGTGGTTTTAGCGTCATGAATGGCAGCTATAGCGACACAACTCACTCTACTCCAGTATACTCTGTTTCTGTACAATATGAAGAGCTAATTGTATGTGTTTTATAAATAAAACCCTTTGTTCGGCACATTCTGTTCTTTTTTCAGGGGGTGTGTGTTGTATAGATTGTGACGTAATTTGCGCGCGACAAAATATCTCCTTCTCCGCGTGGTCTGCCGTCTCATGATACACACACAGCAGCCATGACTGCTGTGGATTTTTGTGGACAGTGGCTTATTTTCACCTGTGATACGAAACTCCTCGCCATTCACACCAAACAGAGCAGGTTCGAATCAATTTAAACGTTTCCTTCATGATGTCATTGATACTGTTTACCGGTGGGGCGGGTTATCTCTGCAGGTTTGGTGTCAGCACTGTTAGCTGCTGGCAGTCATTCACCATTCTACACAGTTTTGGAGAGACTGGGGCAACATGGAGAGAAATGTCCAGGTTCATTTCCCGGTTTTTTATGAGTTATGAAAGGGCGCATACGTTTGGAAACGTGTGTGAAGATGTTGTGGCATCTGCGTGACACAATTTGGCCTTCATCTCATTATCATCATCATCATCTCATGTTTGGTGCAGTCTTGACCTACGAAGTTGACATGGCCAATTTCAAGCAGAGCGTCTGCAGATCCGTAATAAGTCTTAAAATGTCTTGTGTTCAATTTCATTAACATTAAGCCTTAAAAGTTAATAAAAGTAATTGAATTCAAATTAATGAGGTCTTAACTGCCACAAACATTATTATCTAATTTTGTTCATCCTTTGTAGAAAAACTCCCCTACAGTGTTTGACATGCAAAAGTAATGATTTTAATGCTGCGATGATTCTGTAACTACACTTTCATCAGGCAAATAGTATTTTATCAGAGAAGCCCTCTTCAGTAGGAGTGGATGTGAGTTTGCAATCAGTTACATTACCCACGTGCAGTGGGATGGCATAAAATACCAAACACCAATTTGTGTGACAATCTACAATATTATACATAGACGGAGAAATGAAGTTAAAATAAAAACTGCATGGTGACAATGTTATTAGATGGGTAAATTCTTAAGAATAAATGCATAAGTAAATTGTTGTTAAAATTGCACTCTCAAAAAATATACATTTCCAAATCTTGCAGGTTATATTAGAAAATGAACATGTAGGGGTTTGTTTACAAGGAAAGTGAGAAAAGCATCAATACACAAATGGGAAACTTCATATAAAAATACATCAAGGCCTCCAAAATGCCACAGGGTAAAAATTATATCAAAATATACAATACAATAATCAAAGTACCCGCCTTGTAGTTTTTCTACAAGTTGTGTTCTGCTCATCCCTCCCCAATGCATCTGTTTGGAAATAGATGTGCAAAGTATTCCTTTGTTTATCCATCTTTGAATTTATTTTTGTCAAAATTAGTCAAGTCTTCTGATTACAAATCTTAAAACCTACCACTGAACCTAATACTTTCTTGTTACTCTATATTAGCACTTACCTGTTAGCAAAATGTAGATTAATCTAACTCACTCTAATAATTTTATTCCTACAAAAAATCCAACCCAGAAAAAGGACCACAGATATACTACTTACCTGCAATGCTTGAATAAGAAAAGGGCACTGTGTCCTAAAATCAGTCTTAAATTTGGTTAAAAATGATCTTGAAAAGGTTTTAAAAAAGTAAAAACTTTAAGTGTCTGACACCTGTAGACGCCCTGGTTGCAAGGGGTAGCAAAAGTGCTTCTGTTTCCCCCTGCAAATGACTGTGTCTAGATTTCAGTATTTCAAGTTGACAGATGGTATGGGAGGTTTGAACACTCCTATTTAGGGCTGCAGTTAGAAATTTTCAGCACAATATTTATTTGAATGTGTCTAATTATAATATAGTCTAAAATTGGCAAGAAACAAGTCATTAATGATTTCGTAAGTGCTGAACGATTATTCAATCAATTGATCTGTTGATAGGCAGAAAAGTAAACTGCAACTATATTGATAATTGATTTAGCATTTAAGTCATTTTTTCACTCAGACACCAAACACACTCTGACTGGTTCCAGCTTCTGGTTCCAGGATGTGCTGCTTTTCTCTCATTGACAAGATAAAAAAAAAATGAAAAATTGAGTGTCTTTGGATTCGGGAATGTTGGTCCGACAAAGCCTTGCTTGTAATTATTTAATTGTTAATGAAAGAAATGTTCAATGCAGCCTGATTCTGATTAGAGAATAGATAAACAAGATAAGTTATCTGATCATTTTTAAGTAATAATAGTGCAAGCCACTATTTGTTTTACATGTGCAACATCACAACACAGCCTATTTTCTTACACTATTTATTTCAGATTTTATGAATGATCATGTTGTCTGTTTTTTACTTGCTTGTTTTAATGACTAGTTGGCATCTGAGTAGATGTAGCACTGCTAATCACATTATATATTCTTTGGACAACAACAATAAAGGCTTTCTATTCTAATGTTTTTAGATACTCTGTGCCATAGATACATTATAGTTGCTATCAAAAAATGTGTTGCGTTTCACATTTTTTCTATCTAACTTTCAGATTTCCCTCTGAGGAAGGTTGCATTGTTTAATCAATTTGTTCATCATTAAGTGTTTGAAATGTCAAAAGATTGACAAATATCTATCACAGTTTCCCTGAGCTCAAGATAACGTCTTCAGATGTCTCATTTTGCAGAACAACAGTTCAAAGCTCAAAAATATTCACTAAACCTTGATAGAAATTAAGAAAATTCTCACATTTGAGAAACTGAACCAGAGAGAGTTCAAGATTGTTGCTCAATAAATGACCAATTGTCATGAAAGTAGCCCAAATTTAAATTTTCATATTGTAAATATATTTTCTGCCTTTTCTCACAGAACTCCATGATGTTATTTATCACAGAGCTATGACAGAATAATAATCAGTACTCATTTTCAAAAGCTTCTCATAGGTGTAGAGGAAAGGAAAGGAAACTGCCTAAATGGTGCAAAAGCCAAAAACAATGATCACAACCCACCCAGAACAATTTCACTTCTTTTTATTTATAGTTATTAGGTGGAAAACAGCCTAATCTGGCAACACTGAGCACAATAGCTCCTTAATAATCTGCTTAATGGAAATAGAATTTCAGATCGAATTGGTGAAAGAAAAAGCCACACAGTCACAGTAATAACAGTAATCATAAGTGGTTACTTTCCACTTGTGGATAGTGAAGAAAAGATTATTTGCTTCAAAGTCATTCAAACCAGGAACTCAAATCTACACCAACAGGGACCTCAAGTGATTTATTTTCATGTTATTGATGCTATAGGTAAACTGTACTGAGCTCACACTGGATAAATGGTGCAAAATATAAAGTCAAAATTAAACTAGCATTGTGCAGAAACTCATTCAAATTGAAAACATCAGCTCTTCCGCACTTTCTTGCAGAGAATCGTTTGTGTTTGACTGCAGCACTGCTGAGAAGAAGCCAAAGAATACAAAGGACGATAACAACAGGTAAGAATAGGCACAAGACTCCTGGGACCATTTTCACAAACATTCTGAGAATACTCTGAGAGCTCTTAACTTAGCCTAAACATTTTTGGAGAAACTTTTACTTTAGTGAGGAGGTGTTGTTGACCCTGTTGTTAGGTATGAGCCTGCAAGGTGTGGACACTAGTGATGGTGGAAACCGACCCAAGTCATCACTGCTGCGCTGTTGCAGTTTTCCAGTTTTCCAATCTTAGTGTTGAGATCATTTTGTTTCTGGCATTATAGTGTTAATGGTATCAGCCACAAACATTATTCCTGCATGATCTAATCTTATAGCATTTAATTTACTCACTGTCATCCAGCATTCGGAGAATATTTTTCCTAACTCTGTGTTTCCACCATTTTCTCCTCTGCTTAAGAAACTCTTAAGCCTCATAAACGTGTTCCTCCCTACTCCTAAAAGTTCTTCACCTTAAGAGCTCTCTTAAGGTCTAAGATGCTTTGTGAGTAATTTTTATCTTTACCAGGACATACTCTTAACTGTAAGGGGAAATTCTTAGAAAACGTCATTATTTTAAAAATTTTCTTAGAATTTCATCTCTAGGATCAACTTTTGCTAGGAAGCTTTGTGAATACAGCCCCTGGTAAAGTCTTTATGTTCTGAAAAGAAGACAACCTGTAATAATTCTAACTAGGACTACACAAAAGCTGTTTTTTTTTTTTAAATTGTCGTTGTGATGCAAGAGATTGTGATATTGCACTCTGACTTTCTGAGTTAGTTGAAAGAGCCTATCAGTAGAAAACAGCACTTTAAAATGTAACTATCATTATTTATTGTTGTCTTTCAAGTTCAGGTCAGTGTTCAGTTTGTTCAATTTTTTTTTAATTCAGTAAGCAATTTGTTGTATATTGGCAGTAAAACTGAAAGCAACGGAAAACTGAGTGCACTTTAATGTGTTTATTTATGCAGTTAATTGCAATATTCAACAATGTTATCTCATATTTTGCTCATATTGTGAAGCCCTAGCTATAACATTTATTTTGCAGCATTTATGCATATTAAATCCTGCCTCACTGTTGGTACATAAATAAACAAAAAGAAAGACGTGCAAGAAATTGCATACGTAAAGGAAAAGACTGATGAGAATAGATCCAAAACATTGACTGAGTATACTTGGAGTACGAATTGTAATTCTAACAGCTGTGGCTTGTCTCCTCTGTCATTAGTGATGGCAGTGCCTCAGAGGAAAGAGGAAGTGACAAAGTCCTCGCCTTTACTGTGTCTCCATCTGGAAAGCTTGTGGCACTGACTGATGACACAAAGAGGCTGGTCCTGTTTCGCTCTGAGCCTTCATGGCAGTGTATCAGCATCAGGTATGACTGAAGCTCTGTCCTCCAGTCACAGCAGCTGCATGTACTCTACTGATACTGATGCAAGGTGTGTGTGTGTGTGTGTGTGTGTGTGTGTGTGTGTGTGTGTGTGTGTGTCTCAGGTGGGTGGTGAGGAGGTGCACCTCCCTGATGTTCAGCAGGGCTGAGGATGAGCTGCTGGTGACGGACAAATCAGGAGATGTGTACTCCTTCTCAGTGGTGGAGCCACAGAGGGAGGGTGAGCTGAAGATGGGTCACCTGTCCATGTTGCTAGCTCTAGTAAGGAACACCAAGACACAGTAGCACTGGGCAAACAAAATTATCACCACTGTAGTCTGGAGAACTGATAACAATATCTGTCAGTATAGTATATTTCCTATGTCCCTCTTCAGCAGATGCCTTTATTGAAGGTGTTTGTATGCTTGAAACAAACTTGTTTGTACACCATCATGTGTGGTTTTTACATGAATGCTCTGTACAGCTTCATTCAGACATGACAGGACATTGACATTAGTGGAGGGTTAAATGAGAGTTAAATGATAAGGAGGAAGATGTTTCTGTTCACTTACTGATGGTCTCTAACATACAGCATTGCATAAGAATTAAATGGCAGGATATTTAGTTGAAATTCTGGTTTTGATTCCTATTTTTTTCACAAGCTGCATGTAAAAGGTTGTGCTAGATTTTTCATGCAGTTGGTGTGAAAATTGAAAACATGGGGAGAAACTGTTGGACAGATTATTTCTTTCACAACACAAGGGGAAAGTAGTTTTAATAGACTGACCTGATAAGAGAAGAATTTATATTTATTTATTTAAAGAATATTTTAGTCTTTTTTTCACAATCCAATTCAAATGTCTGAATATTCCTTAGAATTAAAAGTTCATTGCTCCCTGAAACATTTCATTACTATTATTATTATTATTAATATCCACTGCTCAAAAAAATAAAGGGAACACATAATCATCACAGTGTAACTCAAAGTCAATCAAACTCCTGGGATATAAACTTGTCCGGTTAGGAAACAATACTGATTGTGAATCAATTTCACCTGCTGTTGTGCAAAATGGACAGACAACAGGTGGAAAGTAGAGGCAATTACCAAGACAACCCCTATTTAGGAATGGTTTTGCAGGTGGTGGCCACAGACCATTTCCATTTCCCTCTCTGCATCCTTTCTGGTTGATTCTTCGGTAGTTTTGCATATTTTCAGTGCCCTCACCACTAGTGGTATCATGATCATCTGCAGCCCACAGAAGGTGCTCAGGTAGTGCAGCTACTCCAGGATGACACATCCATACACACAGTGACCAGAAGGTTTGCTGTGTCTCCCAGCACAGTGTTAAGAGCATGGAGGAGATTCCAGGAGACAGGCCAGGACACCAGGAGAGGTGGAGGGGGCAACAACCCAGGAGCTGGACCGCTATCTGCTTCTTTGTGCAAGGAGGAACGGGAGGAGCACTGCCAGAGTCCTCCAAAATGATCTCCAGCAAGCCACTTGTGTGCATGTTTCTGCCCAAACTGTCAGAAACAGACTCCATGAGGGTGGCATTAGGGCCCCACGTCCACAAGTGGGGCGTATGCTCACACCCCGGCACTGTGCAGCCTGATTGACATTTGCAAGAGAACACCAGTATTGGCAGATTCACCACTGGTGCCCTGTTCTCTTCACAGATGAGAGCAGGTTCACACTGAGCACATGTGATAGACGTGACAGAGTCTGGAGATGCCATGGTGAATGTTCTGCTGCCTGCAGCATCCTCCAGCATGACCGGTTTGGTGGTGGGTCAGTGATGGTCTGGGGAGTCATATCCTTGGAGGGCTGCACAGACCTCCACGTGCTAGCCAGAGGTACCCTGACTGCTGTTAGGTACTGGGATGAGATCCTCAGACCCACTGTCAGACCATATGCTGGTGCAGTGGGCCCTGGGTTCCTTCTGATGCATGTCAATGCCCGGCCTAATGTGGCTGGAGTGTGTCAGCAGTTCCTGGTTGACGAAGGCATTGATGCTATTGACTGGCCCACCCGTTCCCCAGACCAGACCCCAGACCCAGAATCCAATCGAGCACCTTTGTAGCATCCACCGCAGCCAGATCACACCACAGGCTGTTCAGGAGCTGACTGATGCCCTGATCCAGGTCTGGAAGGAGATCCCCCAGGAGACCATCCGTTGTCTCATCAGGAGCATGCCCAGACGTTGTAGGGAATATATAGAGAAACGTGGAGGCCATACACACTACTGAGCCACATTATGAGTTGTCCTGAGGAAATTCACAGAAGTTGGATCAGCCTGTGATCTGATTTTTCCACTTTGATTTTGGGTATGATTCTGAATCCAGTCCTAAATGAATTGATGATTTTGGTTTCCATGGATTGTTCTTACATTATTTTGTCTCAACAAATTACACTATGTAATCAATAAAGATTTTCGTCTGGAATATTTCATTCATCGAGATCTGGGGTTGTGTGATTTAAGTGTTCCCTTTATTTTTTTGAGCAGTTTATTACCAATATATCAGTAGCATAGAATAGTCTACAAAACGTCAATATTGTTTAGTACAATTTCTTTCTATGTTTTGTAATTAACTTTTTTTATTGATTCCAGACAGCATCATCCCATCCACATCTTACACCTTGTATACATGTTTTCCAGATATACAGAACAAACCCATACTCTATACAGGGGAATGAAAACATAAATAGGCATAAACACACAGTTTAAGTTAAAGTCGAGTAGACCTGAAATAATATGGAGTAGTTTTGTCACTCCAATCCTTATTTTCATTCCCTTTTTTTCCCTGTTGGAGGATTACAATGAAAATAAACATGTGAACCATGAAAAAAAAAACAAAAAAACTTGTAGCATAAATCAAGGGGATCTATAAGGCCCAGTGCCCTTACTGGACAAAGACTGCTCTCAGTGGTGATATAAAATCCACCCAGTTTTTCCAGAAATTGTTAAATTACCATAACAACTGTGTGACACAAACTCAGTGCTTTAGTAATTAAATAATGTCGGGCTCGGTCGGGTTCAGACAGAAATATGCGGCCCATGCCGCACTCTAATGGAAATGCATGTGATGGGGTTTTTTTACAATCTAGGAACCGTTTGCAGGAACCCTTACTCCAAATGTGATCGAACTGGTTCCGGAACTGGAACTTTGGACCCGCTTCCAAAAAAGAACCGGATCCGGATCCCAACCCTAGTCCTGTGTCTGTCTCTGTTTAATAAATCCGGTTTGGTCCTGATGTATTATATCTGGCAAAATTGTTTCTAAGCGTCTGGCTAGGATAGCAGTGAATAATCTGTAGTCTTGATTAAGAACACTAACTGGTCTATAATTAGCACTCCATTTTGTCCTTTCCTTCTTTCGGAATAACCGAAATTAAGGCTTCCCTCCAAGAGTTTGGAATTTCTCCCTCTTTTAGCACCCAGTTAAATGCATTTTTTTAATAGGGGGATCAATGGTTCCCTAAGCACTTCATAAAACTCTGAGGTGTATCCATCTGTGCCTGGAGCCTTGTTTGTCTTCAGCTTTGAAATCGCCGACTTTATTTCTTCTGATGTGATTTCCTTTATCAGAGCTGAGTTTTGGTCCTCTGTCACTCTTGGTAAATTAAATGAATCTAACAATTGGAATATCTGATTGTCATTACTTATCTTTGGTTGAGAATATAGATTCTTGTAATACGTTTCAAAACATTTATGTGTCCACTGTCTTATATTTTGTCGAATTAGTAAATTAATCCCTAATTTTGTAAATATTATTAATTGCCATTTGCTTTTTTAATCTATAGGCCAGCAGCTTTGTAGACTTACTTCCTGCTTCGTAATACCTCTGTTTAATGTACATCAGCTTTTTTGAATCTGCTTTGCTAAAATATAATTTATCTCTGTTTTAATCCGTTTGATATCGGTTTATTTTCTCAACCACCTTATTTTTGTGTTCTTTTTCTAGTTTTCTAAGTTCTGATTCTAACTTATTGAGTTTTTCCTGTTTTTGCCTTTTCAAATACGCTGATTTAGCTATTAGTTTCCCTCTAATCACTGCTTTACACGCATCCCACAGCACAGATGTAGACACTACACCTTTATCATTTTCCCTTACATACGTCTGAATTTCTTTAATATATTCCTCCTTCATTTGTCCTTTCAGTACATTTATATTTAACCTCCAAAGTGTTGCTTTTGTTTCTCTTGGCAAAGCGAGAGTTATATATACTGGACTATGGTCTGATATGTCTCTTATTCCAATTTCACATTTTTCAATCCCGTAACTGTCCTTATTTACATAAAAAAAAAATAGTCTATTCTGGAGTATATTGAATGAGGTGCCGAGAAATATGTATAGTCTTTTTCTTAAGGATTTAATTCTCTCCATACATCTATTATCCCCAGTTCTGCCATGAATCCTACAAACTTCTTACTAATTGTAGATTTTTGTATTCCACTGACAGAACAGTCAAGTTATGGGTTTAGTCTGAGATTTAGGTCTCCGCCCCACATACCTTCCCCCTCTGATACCACCAAATCGAACAACTGCCTGTAAAATATCCAGTCTGACCCTGGGGGGGCATAAACGTATGAAGAATGGTGACAACTCACCCTCTAGTCTCCCCTTGATCAATATATACCTTCTCTGTTTGTCTAATGTTTCTGAAAGTTTTTCAAACGTAATCTTCCCCGATACCACTATGGCCACTCCTCTTCTATGACCTGTTCCATAAGATGAAGAAAATATTTGATTAAACCCATTTCTTTTAAGTTTTTCATGCTCCCTCTCTGATAGGTGCGTCTCCTGCAACATAGCCACTCCCACCCCCTCCTTTCTCATCTTGCCTAATATCTTGGACCTTTTAATTGGATTAAGTATCCTATTCACATTATATGAAGCTATTTTCAATAACTTTTTCTGGGTTGCCATATTCATTATTTTCTCCCTTCCTCCGCTCCATACTTACCCCTAATGCTACAAAATTGGCAAACTGCCTTAAACAATACAGAACCAAAAACGTCAACATTCACCTAAGAACTGGTGATCTTAAAGAAAACTTCCTTGTGTGGGGTCTGCATTTTGACCCTGAATGAGTCCTGGTGGTAAGTCTGCTCTGAGGGATGACCTCTTCCTCCAGGGGGAAGTGGGCGTTAAGTACAGTTTCATCCTCCAAAGGCTGTTATTGTGACAGACCTTGTCTGTTCCATCAGACACCTCCTTTGTAGATAGATTGATTATATTGTGTGTGTGTGTGTGTCATAAACACAAACATATGCCCAACCCTCATGGGTTTACGAGACACCGTTACGATATCATTGCAGTGGTCAGTCCAAAATACATGTTATGTTACTGCTCAGTCCTAAACAAAATACTCTGCCTTCTGCCCTCGGCCCAGCAAACAAATTCTGCCACGAAAAAACATCTTGTGTTGAGAATTTTTTTTTTTTGTCAAACTGCTTATCTGCTTGAACTACTGGAAGTACCATCAAATTCTAATTTTCAAGCACTACTCTGATGTTTCAAGTCAATTTTAATCAGGATTTCTTTACATTCTTAAAGTCTTTAAGGGCACTGAATTCGTTAATCTTAAAATTAGGCCTTAATTCGTAATATATTGCCTTTAATCAATATTTCAAAAGTCTTGAAAATGCATGAGAGGAGGAGGTAAAATTTTATTGTTTTTGTCTGTCGTTGCATTCTAAAATTTCAGAACAATTGGTAACATCTGTCTTTTAACAGAAAACTTACCAAATGCTTATTATATGAACATCATGCACATCAGAATAGCAGAACCAACAACACTCATACTTTGTTTCCAGCCACGGTGCTCAAAGCAGGTGGTCCACTGCCTGCTAGCTAGCTGTTGCTGTACCCTGGACAACATGGGGAAGTGCAATAAAAATTGGCTATTAAACCCAGATTTCATGACATTGTTTAAGCTAGTAAAAGACAATGCATACAAGGCTTGGTTTGTTTTAAAAAAAAAAAAAAAAAGATATGTTTTTTAAACTCTGTATGATGGGAATCAAGGGAGTGCGGTCCCACACACAGATGGCCTTACTGTGGGCAAGTATTAGTGTACCATTGTCTCAGAATATGTGTCTGCCTGATTGTCCCCTTCTGCTGTCTTTCAGAGTATGTCACCAGACGACAAGTACATCATCACAGCCGACCGTGATGAGAAGATCAGAGTGAGCCACCTCAGGTCTCCGTACAACATCCAGTCCTTCTGTCTAGGACATCAACAGTGAGTTACTGAATGTACACGAAAGAACCGTTGTGTGTGTGTGTGTGTGTGTGTGTGTGTGTGTGTGTTCTCATTGGGGTATCAGGTTAAGTTTGATTTGATCAATACTGTTCTTGTTTTTCTGTCAGGTTTGTCAGTGCTCTGCTGGTGCCACCAAGTCATCCACACTGGCTGCTGTCTGGATCAGGGGTGTGTGTGCATTTCCCAAAGTTACATTAACACACATATGCATATTCACACAGGCCACTTATTAGTGTGGATGCTTCTGCAGCCACACTATTGATATTCAAATCTTTATTCTTGTTATTTCATCTTCCATATGTTTTTTGGCAACTAACTACTTCTACATACTTTGTGCTACAGAAACCATTCAACTACCAAAATGTTCAGCTAATTCAGGACATGGGTGCTATATCTTTTCACATTTCTGGTATTTATTCTTTTTATGAAATTAAGCTTTTTGTAACTTTTTTTTGCCATTCATTTCTTTTGGGAAAATCTTCAAATCCTCTTCAACCCACTATACTTAAAAATGTTACTGCTTCTGCATACTTTCAGTTAGAGACTTCATTCAAACTTTTAATGGGTCACAATAACTTGGTTATTAACTAAGTTATCGCAGTTTTAGTTTTATGCTGTTTTTGGACATTTTCTGCATTTATAATGGGCCTCTATGGGACAGGGCTAGAGCATGTGACATCATCGTTAGAGTGCAGCTTTAAAATATTCAAAAAAATTTCCAACAAGTGGCTCTCATTCCCACAATTTTCACTCTACATACACAAGTTATATCTCAAAATGCAGGAAAATTTGTGCTGGTCGCAAAGCTGTCCCCATGGACTCACTCACACATACACATTTGGCTCAGTGAACTCCAAAGTGAAGGGAGCGCCAATGTTTTTCTCATTCACTCCTTTGTAAACTGAGAGGAAAATTTTCTGGAAAACAGCTGAGGGGCACCAGATGTCAAACTTGTGAGTATGATCACATTTTTGACACCACAAACATCACAAAGATATGTGTGCGTTTGGGAGGAGTGTATTTCTCTGGTGGTATGCTAGACTATGATCGGACTCACGGTTTGGGAATAGGAGGGAGGAGTCTGAGAGGTCCCATGTCCATTAAAAAAAAAAAACCTGCTGAGAGCTGCTTTCTGCCTGTCTTGTCTCTGCTGTGCTAGTATGCAGCACTTGTATATCTTTTGATTAATCACTTCTTCTACATAACGTCAGCTACAGAAACCAGTTCAAATGTGAAAACGTTCAGCTCTGTAATGATTTTCAGATGTTTGTGGCAATTTGTTTGATATTTCTGCACTTTCAGCATTTTCTTTCATTTCAGCATTCTACTACTACTAGTAGTAGTACTGCTTCTACTATTTTTCCTGTTCATTTTCTGATTACGACTTCTGCATACCTTGAGCTACAGAAACCAATCAAATGCAGGGTGGATGCTGTAGTCTACCGGTAGAGAGAGAGAGCTAAGTAGCGTTGAAGTAGAGTAGACGGCAGGGTTGCCAACTCTCACGCATCTGGCGTGTGACACACGCGTTCACCTTCCATCTCACAGTCTCACTCTGCCCAACCAATTCTCACACCAGCGATGAACGCTGGAAAAAGGCTGGCAGCTGAGTATTTTAAATTAATTTCAAACAGCCGGCGCACCCGGTGGGTGGAGTTGAAGTTTGCACCAAAGTTTTTACCAGTTGAGGGAAATGGAGTGCAGCCAAATGTTACTCTGGAAAACTACTCTCTGATTGGTGTGCAATCCATTTGCGCTTTGATTGGGCAGCTCTAGTCTCACAGTCAGCCGACTACGCTGTCATGTTGTGATCTGAATCAATCGCATAGATAAGACGTGTGCTGCTGGGCAGTGCTGCTGTGTGTTAACTATGTTCAGCAAACCAGCCAGCAAGAAGCAAAAAACCTTGCACAGTTTCTTCCAAACCGTGTAAGTTGAGTAATGCTGTTGCGTTTAGATGCTAAATGATGACTAATTAATAGATGCCAATATATCAAGTTAAGCTAGTTAACAAGAATACTAATGTTATTGTTACCTATATTGAATTGCTTGCTAGCTAGTTTGATTCTAGGAAAAAACCCTCTCCTCCTTAATAAGAACTTGTGCAATCTTTATTGCCACAATAGAAAGAGCAGGGTCAGGGAGGAGACAGTGGACCAGAGGCCAGCAAGGATGATCATGCAGGGTCTTCATAGGTGAGGAGCGATTATAACTGGCTGAGAGAAATTATCTATAGCATTAAAGTGACTTTGAGGTTAATTTCTACAGCAATTTCACTACTACTATTCCTAATTGTATTTTGAAATTTTGCTTTCCACATATTTTTTTTAATCTTTATTGCTACAATAGAAAGAGCAGGGTCAGGGAGGAGAAAGTGGACCAGAGGCCAGCAAGGATGATCATGCAGGGTCTTCACAGGTCAGAAGAGAATATAACTGGCTGAGAAAAAATATCTATAGCATAAAAGTGACTTTGTGATTAATTTCCACAGCTCTGTCAAAAGGCATTTGGAGAGCTTTGTAAATGTCAAAAATGAAATGAAATGGCCCAGGTCCAGGCACTCTTAGACTTGCTCTTTAGACTACAATAATACACAAAATGTATTATTATTCCCAAAATAATATTTGTTAGATCTTAATCAAAATATATATAAAAATATATTTTTCAGTGACTGAATAATACATTTTGAAATAAATATCATTTGAATAAATGGAGTAAAAATTATATAATTGAACCAATAAATTGTGAAATAATTAAAGTCCATATGCTGGTCTATAGAGTGTTCCAGGGATGACATCTTTCTGTAGGCCAACAAGGAAGTAAGCGTTGCTCTCCATTTCAACCACAAATTTTGCTTTAAATCCAAAATGGGTCTTGTGTCTACAAAGTAATAGGCTATATGCCACATAGGCAAGGCCTAGTTTCTGGTTTTATCTAGTTCAGTCACTCTGAGCTGAATGCAGGTTCACTTGTGAAGGCCCTGCAAGTCAGAGTGGCTTTGAATGAATGTAGGTATTGCCCATCTCCAGAATGCTACCCCTAAACCCACCAGAATTCAGGAAATCACATCTACCACATCCAAAATTGTCTGGGGGAGGACCCCCAGACCCCCACTATACCACCATTTTCTCTTTCTGTATGATATTGGCATGTAAGGTTTTAGGCCCTATCCATCTCCAGCAGGCGCCCCAAAAATCTGTTAGGATGCGGGGGATCAGGATCGCATCTACCAAATCAGTTGACAGACAAAAATTTTATGTGTTGGCTTAAACAACGAAATTGTGCTCGGCCACGCTGAATCTCTCCAAGGTTTTTTGAAAAGTTGGCAACCCTGATGCCATTGCAGGGTGCAATACAGTAAAGAATCAGCAAAACTGAGGTAAGTGTGGGTCAATGGGTTATATGCACAGCAGCCATCTTTGACAAATTATAGACGGACCTCTTCCGAGGACGATTGACAAAGATTGCCGCTGTGCAAAAGATGTACACCCCCACCCCAGGTTTCAGGTTTCAGGCTCAGGAAAATTTTTCACTTTAAGCCCTGCAAATGTCAAAATGTTCAGTTCTTTAAGGACATTCATACTTTATTTTTTTCTGCTTTATATGCTATTAAAGTATGAACTAGTGCTACTACTGCTAACTCTACATCTACTAGTAGTAGCACTGCTTCTACTACTTCTGTACATTTTTTGAATTATCACTACTTCTACATACCTTCAGCTACAGAAACCATTCAAATGTCAAAGTTCAGCTTTGTTAGGATTTTCAGATGTTTGTGGCAATTTGTTTGATATTTCTGCATTTTCAGCATTTTGTTTCATTTCAGCATTCAGCATCCACATGCATGTTCCCCAGGAAATGCATTTTCTAGTTAATAATATGAGCTTCATGTTCTCCATTTTAGTCTGGAGTCAATTAGGTTCTGGAAATGTGACTCATGGGTTTTGCACCTGTTGGATGATTTCTGATTTTCTTTTTTCTTTTATATACTTTATTATTCCCCAAGGGGGAAATTCAGTGTTTTCACTCCTTTACATGCATTAAATCGAGAGATGTCAGAGTGAGGGGGCTGCCCATGGACAGGCACACCTTGGCAGTGTCCAGGAGGTGAAGTTCTCCAGCTACCAGTCCACACTTCATATTTTGGTCCAGGTTGGGATTTGAACCGGCGACCCTCCGGTTCCCAAGCCAAGTCCCTATGGACTGAGCTGCTGCCGTCCAACTGTATTTGTAACTGTAATCAATTCAATCAATCAGTCAATCAATTTTATTCGTAAAGCCCAATATCACAAATCACAATTTGCCTCACAGGGCTTTACAGCATATGACATCCCTCTGTCCTTAGGACCCTTGCAGCGGATAAGGAAAAACTTCCCAAAAAAAACCCTGTAACTATAGTGGTTCTGGTTCTGTAGGATTTCAGGGTCAGGTGCAAAACAACATTGAGCTGCTGCTTTGTCACTAAACCAAATGATAAAGAATCAGCAGACTTTAGTAAAGATTTGCATGTTATTTAGTGTTGGCAAAGGTTTGTGTTTAGGTCTGTGTGCATCTCAACATGTCTTCCATGTTTTATGCCTCCACACCAGCGATAGTCGTGGCTGGAGGCATTATGTTTTTAGATTGTCTGTCTCATTCTCATGAACACGATATCTCAGGAACGCCTTGAGGGAATTTATTCAAAATTTAGCACAAACATCCACTTTGACTTAAGAATGAACTGATCAGAATTTGAAGGTCAGAGGTCAAGGTCACTGTGACTGAACAAAACATGTTTTTTGCCATAACTCAAGAATTCATATGCTAATCATGACAAAATTTCACACAAATGTCTCATAGGATAAAATGATGAAGTGGTGACATTTTATATCCAAAGGGTCAAAGGTCAACTTTGCTGTGACATCATGATGTTCTGCAAAAGCCCTTTTTTGGCCGTTATTCAACATCATAATTCACAACGCAAGGGGAGACATTCAGTCAGATACTGAATTGGTGACACTCATCTTGGATGTCCACCTTGAAACTGTGCTGATTGGATAGATCTTCTGTGCTGCCAGGGGGGAGATGTGTGTGAAGCATCCATGTTTTCCCAGACATGGATGTAAACTGTAACTGCAACTTGACGGGTGTGCAAAGGTATACTACCACGAGTAAATATAAATAAATGTAAACCCTCCACATTATGACAACAACAAAAGTTAACAAATAATATGACATCTCAAAAAAAGATAAATTGCTGGAGAATTCATTTTCTAGATCAAAGTACTGCCAAATTGCGCTGGTTTTGCGAGAGGACATCTCCAATTTCCCACCGTGCTGTTTTAAAACTCCAATCTATTTGAGCATTACCGCTGGGAGGGGGGCTGCTGTCTGATGGCTCTGTAGCACCCGTTAGTGGCGGGCGGCTCCATGACAGTTAAGCGGCCTTGTACATGAAGAAAAACTTAATAGGTTTAACCAACTAATATTTCTGGTGCCGACTTCCGAGGTGGCGGATGTTTAATCGTTTCGACGTCTAATCGTGTGCATCCCTAATATTTACCAGTCTGGTTTTAGAGTTAACCACAGTACCACAGTTAACCCCTGCCCTAGTCAGAGTTGTTAATAATCTTAAAATTAGCACTGACAATCATAAAGTTTCTGTTCTGGTACTCCTCAACCTCAGTAAAGCATTCAACACTGTGGACCATGTTATTCTTCCTCTGCTCCTTGAACATTGTGTAGGCCTTAAAGGCACTGTTCTAAAGTGGTTTTTCCCTCAGGGGTCAATTCTACATCCTTTGTTGTTTAAATTGTACATGCTTTCGCTTGGGTCCATAATACAGCAATATATTATTTCATATCAATCATATGCCGATGACACACAGTTATATATATCTGTTTCCACCAACAACCTTAGCTGATAAATGATCTCATACAGTCTGATAGATATCAGACTTTGGATGGTGAATGAAATTCAATCTTTGTTAACTTCCCTGTCTGTAAAACCATGTGAGCATGTCAAAAACTTGGGTATGATTTTAGACGCTGAACTTAACTGCTAGAAGCACATCTCTAATATTTCTAAGACTGTCTTTTATCACCTCAGAAATATATCAGGTTAGATGCTTCTTGTGTCAGTCAGATTCTGAAAAGAAAGCTGGTTCACGCTTTTATTTCCAGTAGCCTGGGTTACTGTTATACACTTTTTGCTGGACTGACAAAGCAGACATTAAATAAACTCCAGCTTATTCACAATGCAGCAGCCAGAATCTTAACAAAAACAAAACGGTCTGACAACATAACTCCTATTTTATCGTCTCTTCACTGGATCCAAATACAACAAATAATTGATTTTAAAATACTCACACACCAGAGAGATCCCGTCAACAAATAAAGGTCTGTTCATTGTACCTAAAATCAACTCTCAATCAGCTCATGGTGCTTGTAGTCATTATGGTCCTACTCTCTGGAATTCTCTTCCACATGAACTACGGTCTGCTACAACAGTGTTCTTTTAATAGCAAACTAAAAATGTATCTTTTTTCACAAGCTTTTAGTAAGGTTTTTAAGTGTATTTTTATTTGTTTGAGGAATTAGTATTATTATTGTTATTATCTCCCATTTTTTAAGAATAATGATGATAGTAGTAGCCTTTGTTTGTTTTTATCATGTCCTGCTTTCTTTTATATACGTAATACTTTACTATCTTACATGATATTTTATGTTTCTCATGTATGAGAATTGAGGTTACGCATATCATATGAAATGTGCTATATAAATAAAACTGACTTGACACAGTCTCCATCTCTGTAGAGAGGTGGCAGAGTTGGTATGGGTAGAAATCATACTTATCACCAGATTGTTCAAATCAGATTAATAAACCAAAGCCATGTAAACAGTTGATTTTTTGACAATGAAACATAAACGTCAAATCAGAAAAAAATTGTAATAATGTACCATGACACAAGTTTGTATTTTAATGCAGCAAAGATGACAGTAACTTGAAACTTTGACAACATGATGTCAAAGCTGATACGAGCTTCCATCAGGGACAGTTATAATCAATGTACAGTTGAGTTTCAGTGTAATGTGAAGTGTGTTTGTGTTTGTCAGGATGGGACCATAAAGCTGTGGGAGTATGAGTCAGGCCGTAAGCTGCAGAGCTGGGACCTCAAAGAGCTTGAAGAGACACCGAACTCTGAGGCTGACAAACGGAAGGTAACCATATTAGTAACAACAGCATGTTATACCCTATCAACAAGGCTGTGGCATGTCCTAATGACTTTGGTGATTTCTTGACCGTTCGTCCGTCCATCCATCCAGCTATAACATTAGCTTCAGCTAGAGTTAAGAATGTGTTTTGCATAACACAGAGACTTTTATAGTGTAGTCTGGTGAGAAAGGGATCACTATGGAAAGGAGGACTAATGATAGTGACCACTAACTCCTAACATACATTTGTTGTGTGAGTATTCAGTTAGGATAGAAAAAAAAAAGAATTCGACCAAAACACACTCAAAGGCTGGTGCAGGTTTTTATCTCATAACCACCATAGTTGCATAGGTTTATACAAGATGAGACCATCAAAGCTATAAAGTTGTAATTGAACAAATATTATTATTAGTATTATTATTATTGTTATTATTGAGGGTATCCACTCTAGGTGAGCAGGATCAAATTGTGATTTGTGATATTGGGCTTTATAAATAAAATTGAATTGAAATTGATCTCACATCAATGAACTGTCTTATAGAAGTGATCAGTTTTCTCCAGAGTGGCTGTACATTGTCCCCAATTCCAGAGGATATCAATAGATGTCTCCCTCTCTCTCTGTGTGACATTCTTCAGCAGTTTATTCATGGCTTCTCGGCTGTACTCTTTTTAAGCCCCTCAGTGGCTTGTAAATAAAAACCCCCATCTCCAGGGCACCAAATACAGACATTGGATCCAACCAAAATTACATTCAGGGTAATTGATTTCCAAATGTAATAAAATATCCACAAAATGATAAATGAACTATTTGAAAATGTAATTTGTTAAGTCTGAAAGGTTAATATTCTTTCTTTATCTTATTATTCCCTACCTTTGTGTCCTACCTGGATCTAGTACCAACATGCAGGCCTGTATGAGAAGGGAATGTCTAAAAGAAGGAAAAGTATTAATGTGCAAGTGAACAGGTGTTACTTTCTGTTTTTGGTTTGGTCTTGTCACATTACTTTGTTTTGTCAGCTTGGGAAACTCTGCTTTATGCTCATTCATATAGTCCTTAAAAATTGATGTAGCATATCATCACAATATTTTTGTGTGGCAATATGATATCGTCACACACTGCCAAGTATTGATTTTTTAATTATGTAAGTTATTAATATTATAAATACAAATAAAACTTCTGGTAGCCTACTAGAATAATATAATCAATGTTTTTCGGTGCACTAGATACATTTTGCTGCTCCAAAAAAAAAGGCTGAGGTGAGATAAACTTTATCTTATTAGACAAAACAGATGTTAAAGTTTTCCTTTGGGGACACAATTTACAGTTGAAAAAAGGTAATAAATCGCGATATATCACAATATATGTTATCGCAATACTCAGCATATTGCAACAAATTTAAAGTTGTAATAAAATTTTATTGTGACTTAAGTGTGATTCCCAGTCCTAGTAAACATGCGTATGTGCAGCTAGCCAGTTTGGGCAGATGGTTTATAAAGTAACAAAGCAGCCTTCAAAGTAAGTTATTAATAACTTCAGAAAATAATATGTGCAGTAGTTCATCTTCCACCTTCTTTTCCCCTCTCTTAGTCAGTCTTTCTTTATCTCAATCTCACACACACACACACATAAATATCACAGCACTCAGTCCTTGTCTTTGTCTTTTTTTCAGTCCTGACAGTAGTGCTACAATAATGCATAAAATTGGCTGTGTGTGTGTGTGTGTGTGTGTGTGTGTTTGTTATTAATGGACATTGCTGGGAGGGTTACTTATAAAACATATTCTGCTACAGATTGCTGATTACATGCTCTAAAATCATATTTATACTATATTTTAAATACTTTGGATTATTTTTGAAGTACTTCAAAATCATCTTGCTGAGCTCATTTGTCGGGTCTGGGCTGGGCTGTTTCTTTCAGCCAGCAGCTCAGTTTAAAAGTATTTTAAGATAAGTGTCAGACTAAGTTAGTCTACATACAGACAGCTGTCATTTGAGCTCATTAGTAACAATTCACTATCAGCCAAACTAGCGTGCTGTGCTTGTGTAAGACATAAAGTTAGTGTTGGTGGATGAGAGTCTGTGGATGGAGCATATTGAATATCTCTGTCTACATGTTTACATGTTCACGCTTACTGAACACATGTATTGATAAAGTATTGGCTTCTTACTCGCTAAGGGTTAATGTCACTTACAGTAACTACTGTAGCTGCCATCAACTCGAGTCATTTTTGAGTTATCTTCACTTCGTTTCCACTGCGGCTGCTCGGCTGTTCACCGATTACCGTGTCGTATAGGCGTGTGTGTGTGTATGTGGAGGAGTTTAGCACCGGCACAAAAGAACCGATACCGTTAGCGCTTAACAATAGTACGGTCTTTAATAATTTAGTTCCGGGGCTAATTTAGTACCGGGTTTTGGTACCCATCCTTAATCAAAACACAAACGAAGTGAAGCCTGTAGAAATGAAACAAAGTTTGCAGCGGCTGCCTGTACCAGGAAGTGCCAAACGCTGCAAGTCCACCAATCAGCGTTCCTCGGCACGCAGCCCCGCCCCTCAAGAATTCCGGGTAATCTGAAAAGTCCTACCCCCTTACTAGGTACTTTTTTCAGGGAAAGATTGGGGTTGAGGAAAAGTTTTTTTTCCCCCAGGTAATTTCGGTGGAAATGCACAGAGGCTTTTCAAAAGCCCGGGTAAATGATAAAAGTTCCTGCGGTGGAAAAGGGGCTATTGTTGTGTGCCAGGTGCACTGCATACAGTTTTTATAATCAGTTTATGGGAAGTTTGCACCTCATCTCTGTCCACATTAAATCTGTTAAATACTTCTGTTCAGTCATGTAAACAATCCACATAGGCTATCAACAGCGTACTCGACAGGAGTTGTAACCACTTAAAAGTTGGGCAAGTACTTGCTCTCTCTCTGTGTTTGTACTTTTTAAACAGATAACAATGGATTTACAATTTATATTGTGATATTTACTGGAAATTACATAAAATATAGCCAACAGCAAGGAGATAATTATTACCAGAAACTTTAAGCTCCCCGGTGATCTCCCTCCAGACAGCTGACACCTTATTTAGGTTTCTGCAGTTAAATGAGGAGGTGTTGTGTCGATAACTCCTCATTTCAAATACATGAATCAGCTGTTCCTCGCCCACCACAGACCCTTCAAAGTTAGCAACAGGAATTAATAGAAATGGGGCTTCTGAAAAAGTTCAGCTCAGATCAGCAGCGCTGCATCACTTGCTGCCAGTCAGAACATTCCAATAGAAAACAGTGCAATCAAACTGATGCTCCTCCCATCACATTCAGTTGGTACACAGTGTTGGAACAAATAAAACAAAACACAGTAATACTTTCAAGTAATCTATTTTTTAAGACAGTAACTGTATTTAGAATACCACCAATTTAAACTATGGTGGAATACAGTTACTCATATTTTTTTATTTTTGATATTTCATATTATTGTAGCGCAGTGTGGTGACACAGACAGAAAATATGTTTTTAAAAAGCGATCACTGTTAAATGACTGTGATTCTGGGTGCGAGTCTGTTTATATACTGTAAATGATCATTTAGAACTTTTTCAGCTGTTGTCTTTACTTCGTTACTCCACTTACTCTTAAATATGATCCAGAAATATATTCTCCCTAAAAGTCACGTGATTCTTACAATACTGATACACGTGTTTAAAACTGTCCAACAACATGCCAAAATGATCACAGTAACTGAAACCTCTTCACTCTGCTGAGGGTTAATGATGATCACGTGGGGACACTTGTTAGCCTGTTCCAATGGGTGTTCACTGAATGCTTGGGAGGACTCTTGCCTTGCCTCTGGCAAGGAAGGATCCTTGACTTTGAGAAACACCCACTGTCTGTCTTTGTTTTACTTCCCAGAAGCCAACTGTGTGCAGAATCACCAGCTCTCCTGATGGTTGCCATGTAGCAGTTCAGTGTGAAAGGTGAGTATGAGCACTCTGTACAAACATGTAACAGGGTTATTTGTTGTGATGCTGCCTTGGCCATTGTTATCGGACTTAGTTGTTGCCTGTGTGTTGCCTGTCTGCATGTTTTGCTCTGTATGAAGTGCAAATGGAGAAAGGGTTAGTGGAACAGCATGAGACTGTTGGCAGGACTGTATAATGCAGCACCACATGCATGCAGGTGTGCGTGTGCCACATGATCTAAGTGCATGAGATGCAATACATCATTCCTCATAAAAGCATTTTTTCATAGCCGAGGTACTGTATATTAGTAGATATTATTTTGTGTTGCATAAACACACAATGTAACCAAAGTTTTTAACAAATCCATTAAACTATTGTTGGGTTTTGTTATGCGTTGCTGGAAGCGTTATGCTTTGGGGTTGTCTGTCCATCCCATTCTTGTGAACACCATATCTCAAGAACGCCTCAAGAGATTTTTTTTTTTTTTTTTTTCAAAAATGGCACAACTGCCCAGTTGGATCATAATGAACTGATAAGATTTTGGGGATCAGTATCATTAAGGTTTTATCTATACTACTACTTTTATTGATACTCGTTTCGGTACTTTATTGGTCCTCCTATTGGTTCTTTTTCATTTCTAAATAATTGTTTTTTAGAAAACATTAATTTAAAAAAAGAATAAATTCAGAACAGGATTATTGAATATTTTAAATAGAACAAATTGTTGTTTCTAGAGCAGCAATAATAATTTTTACAACAGCAAAGTCATTAGAAAAATAATATTCCTGACATGACAGTACTGAGTGAAGTTTAGTTTTTATCAGTCACTGTAAGTCAGTCCTGCTGTCCTCCTGTCCTCTGTCCTGCTTCCTCTCTCCTGATGTGATTCACTACGTGCAGGTTAACATTAGCACTGGTAGAGAGAGGAGAGATTGTTTGCATCAGCCAGCAACTAAGTTTAAAAGTATTTGCCCAATTTTAAGATAAGTGTCAAACAAGGTTAGTAACGAGCGTAGCTGCTGTCAACTCAATAATTTTCAAGTTCTCTTCACTTCGTTTCCTTTGGCCACTCGGCTGTTCACTGACTACCATGTTGTGTAGGTGCGTGTGTGTGTATGTGGAGGAGGTCAGCCTCGGCACAGAGCGCAGATGAGAGGCTGCAGGATGATAATGAGTTAAACCAAAATGTGTAAAAGTACCGATAAAAGAACCGATCACATCAGAGCTAATTTAGTACCCGGTTTCAGTACCTATCCCTAGTCATAGGTCATAGGTCGAGGTCAGTGTGACCTTGCCTGTTTCATTCTCATGAACATAGCTCAATAACATCTTGAAGGAATTTCCTCAAATTTGGCAAAAAGGTCTACTGTATGTCAACAATGAACTTACTAGAATTCAGTGGTCAAGGTCAGTGTGACCTCACAAAACATGTTTTTGGCCGTAACTCAAGAAATTCTTACACTAATTATGACAAAACTTCACACAAATGTCTAATAGGATAAAATAATAATGATGACATTTTATATTCAAAAGGTCAACTTATCTGTGACATTGTCATGTTCTGAAAATAGAGTGATTCAGGAAGTTTCTGAGAGCAACTCTGAGCAAGGAGGGGACAGAAACTTTTATCTTAGTGAGGAGGTGTGGTTGATCCCATTGCTAGGTATGACACAGTCTTCTAAAAGCTGTGATTGGTTGTTACAAAAAGGAAAAAAGAAAAAAAACAAAACAAAAACAAATGCGCTCCTAGTAATGAATAGACAGTGAAATCAACCGATCATAGAACTTAGACTGTATTAAGAAATGTGTAATCGTGAAAATAATTTTATGTCATGATGATGAAACTCAGCAAAATGAAATGAATTGTTACGCAGCTTCAAAATCTTTGAACGTACCTCATTCACATGCCGATTATTATATTGATTTGCTTATTGCTGTGTGTCAGTAATCGCTGACAGCTATTACTGTGATTGCTGGCCTCCTTGTAAAAAAACGGTTTGATTTGGCAGAATGACCAAAACAACGAATGAAATGGAGAAAAAAAGAACAAGAAAGCCGAACTGGACAGAAGAGCAGTGCCTGCTGTTGGCACGGCTCATGGAGGAGAACAAAGGAGTTTTAAGAGGGAAATTCGGTCCCGGGATCACGGCACAAGGGAAGAGGCAGACCTGGGAGTGTATTGCCTGACAAATTAATGCGTCGTTCCCTCTCCTTTTATGCACAAGCGATGAGTGTGAGAAGCGCTGGTACGTGCTGCAATCCAAAGTGGGCGTTATTGCCTTACTACGCTGGGTGGGAAAAGTAAGCTCATTCCTGATGAGGTCAACCACAAACATTATCCCTGCATGATCAAGCTGGTAGCGTCTTATTAAAGGGCCATTAATATGTTTATACAAGTGTATAATCGCTATAAAATAAAATTTGTTTGGTTTTCGTAGCCTTATAATTATGCTTTTATATTTATTTATATATATATATATATATATATATATATATATATATATATATATATATATATATATATATAGCAAGGGCCTTGCTTTAGAGAGGTCGCCATCTTGCGCCACCATGTATGTACGGCAGACCGAGCGGACAATCCAGCCAGCAATGAACCAACGAAGACAGCGGGAGGAAACAGCAGAGAGTGTTAGTAGTTCGTCGATAGAGAGTAGTGAAAATTTTTTTAGTTATAAAGTTTGCGAATGGACCACACTTACCACGCAACAGGAGAGAATGAACCCGAACCGTCATCTGCGAGGAAAAGAAGATGCAACTTCACTCCTTGTGATGCACTCTCTGCGGCGCTTTTCCTCCTGGTGATATATCTCCCCAACGATGGCAGCAGTAGCACCGAATCCCATTCTGTGCATTCAGCCTCTCTTCTCACCCACTCAGCATCAAACACATGGAGTTCCTCATCTGTATGCTCCGGCTCAAACAGGTATGGCTCTGGGTCTGTGTCCGCTACAAGAAACTCTTCAAAATCGCGTTCAAAGTCGTCCATTGCAGCTACTATAGTCCGGAGATATCGCTAGGCTAAATAAACAGCTGAGCTCTGTTCACCGGCTACGCTGTCAGTCAGTGTGCGGGCTGGAGATTGAGCAGAGAGGGGAGGGGGGTCCCCACTCGGTATGGTAAACGAGTAGCCTATGTGTGTAAAGTTATGGAGTGTGTCTGTTACACCAGAAGAGTCAGAGTCTGGGGCGGAGTCTTTTACCCCCTGGAGTGTTACCGGAGTTTCTGGAGTGCTCAAATAAACTGGCCTTTTTCCCGAACGCTCCTCTGGTCTCCTGCTTGTGAGGGATTCATTACAATATTGTAACATGGTTTAGATTTCTAAATAAATATTCACCTCGTCGCTAGATAGACCTACTCCTGAAAAACTCGTGCGCAAGGCTTTTTGTCCCTACGAGGCCGCCGTCATTTACCCGACGGGAGGGGTGAGCGAGTGAGCCCTGCAATCTAGAATTTGGCCACTGATGTCACTGTTTTCAACCCATTAACACACTGGCCCTTTAAATCACTGTCGTTCAATATATGGAGAATATCTCTCCTTCCTCTCTGTCTTTCCGCCATCTTCTCTGTTTAAGACACTCTTAGGCTTCTTGAAAGTCCTCCTCCTTTCACCTTAGGAGCTCTCTTAAGGCCTAAGATGCTTTGTGAATAACTTTTATCTTACCAAGGGAAAATTCTAAGAAAAATCTTAGAATTAGAGGAATTCTAAGATTTTTCTTAGAATGACGTCACTAAGAGCTACTTTTAGTCTTAGGATTCTTTGTGAATACGGGCCCTGGCCATTATTCAC
Organism: Epinephelus lanceolatus; assembly: GCF_041903045.1. Classification (NCBI taxonomy): domain Eukaryota; kingdom Metazoa; phylum Chordata; class Actinopteri; order Perciformes; family Serranidae; genus Epinephelus; species Epinephelus lanceolatus. Next base: position 1,392,571 of record NC_135747.1, read on the forward strand.
CATCATATTTCAGGAACAGAAGAACATTTGGTCTGATACTGAATTGGTGACACTGCAATTGAAACTGTGCTTATTGTATAGATCTTCTGTGTGTGAAGAATCTATGTTTTCACAGACATGGATATGTAAACTACAGGAGGAACTTCACTGGTGTGCAAAAGCATACAGCCACAAGGTGGTAATTCTAGTTTTAAATTAAATGACTGATGTATCTTTCCTAATAATATGTTGGATGCATGCTAATATGTATTTTCAACCATATTTTAATAAAAAACATAATTAAAACTTAAATTAATAAACAATAGTTTGGTGGCCCCTCTGCAGTAACTCTGAGGACTCCCTGAGGGATGCAGACCCCCTGTTGAAGACCCAGGGAATAAAGCAACTAGTCATAATTATTAAGTGGGACATGATATTTTCTCCTTGCAGGAAAAAGATAGGATCTAGTCAAGAGTTTTACCAAAAATTTCTCACTGATTTTCAATATCTTTTCATTTACTTTTTCAATCACTGATCCTATTGTTGAGCTGAAAACATCACTATGTAATATTTCCTCACATTTGTTCTTACAGAATGAATTTATGCATGTAGTCCCAAAAGTCTCTTATGTGCTGAATATTACAAGTTCAGCAGCAGAGGACTTTCCTCTGCACTCCATTGCTCTGCAGACACATCTGGCAGTTATTTCTGACAGGCTTAGTGAATATACGCCACATGTCTTGTCATTTGTTGATATGTGTTGTTTATATTGGCAGAGGTGATTTATTGTCAGACTATGGTCCACGTTAAATTAAGAACTAATTAATTTTTTTAATTTTTTAACTAATTAATTAATTAAGCAGTGGATCATATTCTATGAACTTTGCAAATGGAAAATATCTGCTGTAAATAAAGGAGTCGCATTAATGTAGTGAAAAATAGTAAAGCCTTACAAAATTAGCAAAATCATCTAAACTAAACTTAATTTCAGTACTTAAGAAAATGTGCTGGATTACTTTTCACCTCTAAACATCAGTACTGCAGATCACAGAATGACAAAAAAAAAGGGATTTAAAAATGTAAATCAGAGACTGATAACCCTAAGAAGTGAATTTATTTCTTGCAGAAGGAATGAGTGAACATGGTAATAGTTCTTCATCAGTCACTGAATGGACCTGCTCTCTAGCACTGAGTTAGTTCTATACAGCATGTCACTTTGAACATTTTTATTTCAGTTCCAAACCGTTATAGTTGCTGTGACAGGATACCCCCTCTGAAGGCTACTTTTAACTTTGACATGACAGCAGCACCTCGGCTGGTGTAAAGCTATTTTTGCTTCTGATCTTTAAATGTATTTTTGGACCTATAGAAGTACAAGGTCAGTGTGGAGCTGTAAAGTATATATTGCACATGTAGGGGGCACTTAAAGTAGGTCAGAGGCAAAGAGGAGCACAAAGAAAAGACATCACTTCCATCAATGTTTCACATTCAGAGTTGGTCTCCTTGAACAGTAATGGATCAACCCAGTGATCGGCTGATCAGTTTGATGTTTCCTGTGTGTCCTCAGAGTGTCCACGGTTCAGTTTTTCAGTCTGGACCAGGAGGGTGAAGAGAAGCTTGTGCCACACAGCAGGCTCTCCCTGCCCCACTATCCACAAGACATGACCTTTGACCCGGAAGGCCGGCTCTGGGTGGTGATGGACTCCAGTGATGCACCACTCCAAATTTACACACACAGAAGAGACTCCTGGGAGGTACAGTGTGATACATTCATACACATTCACATACTGGGGGTAGCTTTTATTTTTTTCCTTCTGTGTCAAACTCAAGCAGATAACACATGAGAAGGTCTGTTTAAAGATATTGGAACTTACATATTATCTACATTTACCCACAGTGGACAGTCAGTCAGATTTGCACTGTAACATAGCATAATGAGACTGGATAGCTAAGAAGAAGAATTGGTAACTGTGATTTTAAACAGTGGTTTTCTTAGCCCTCTTTGATAAACATTGAAGGCAGTGAGCACAGGGATAGCCATTTTCACTGTGACCAGGCTGCATTAGGCTACACATATCAGTATAAAGCTGTGTTCACACCGGACCTGTTTTTTTTTTCGCTGTCGCTCGGTTCGCCCCTTTGATATCGCTTCATCACTCAGTTGCAATTGCTCGTCAGTGTGGCAGAAATCAACAGACTCGCTTTTTCGCTTTGATGACGTCATTGAAGCAATCAGGGTATTTCTGGGCTTGACTGTCATGACATGTCAGCTTCATTAAAAGTATAGCTGCAAATTAAAAGCAACAATAGATGTAAAAACACACAAAGACAATACATCTGAACATTTATACCTCCGACCGCAGCAGCGGCTGAAAATTCTACTTTTTTTTGTTGTTGTTTTTTAAAGATATTTTTTGGACCATTTTGCCTGTAATGGACAGGACAAGTAAG